>NW_019262674.1:5180-13039 GCF_002742605.1 Olea europaea var. sylvestris | reverse complement strand
GTGACGTATGAGGGATTTTGACCATTTTTTGAAGATCGTGCAGCTGCATATTTGGATTGATGGCGTTCGAAGAATCGAGCATAACTTTGGAGGACGGTGTCCGTTGTGGGACCATAAGTACTTTTCGAAAATGTAGCGACCGTTTTGGGTTTAGCTCACGATTTTGTAATGACGTATTAAGGTTTTCGTCCTTTTTTTGAAGAACGACCAATCGCATATTTTTAACGCTTGGATTTTCGACCTTCGAAGAAATGAGCGTAACTTATGCAAACGGTGTCCGTTTTGGGCCCATCAGTACTTTACGGAAATGTAGCGACCCTTTTGGATTGAACTCTCCACTTCGTCGTGACGTATGAGGGATTTTGACCAATTTTTGAAGAACGTGCAGCTGCATATTTGGATTGATGGAGTTCGAAGAATTGAGCATAACTTTCGAAGACGGTGTCCGTTATGGGACCATATGTACTTTTCGAAAATGTGGCGACAATTTTGAGTTTAGCTCACTATTTCATAATGACGCATTAGGGTTTTCGTCCTTTTTTTGAAGAACGACCAATCGCATATTTTTAACGCTTGGATTTTCGACCTTCGAAGAAATGAGCGTAACTTATGCAAACGGTGTCCGTTTTGGGCCCATAAGAACTTTTTGGTAATGTATCGACCCTTTTGGATTGAACTCACCACTTCGTCGTGACGTATGAGAGATTTTGCCCATTTTTCGAAGAACGAGCACCTGCATATTTGGATTGACGGCGTTCGAAGAATTGAGCATAACTTTTGAAGACGATGTCCGTTGTGGGACCATAAGTACATTTCGGAAATGTAGCGACCCTTTTGGATTGAACTCACCACTTCGTCGTGACGTATGATAGATTTTGACCATTTTTCGAAGAACGAGTACCTGCATATTTGGATTGACGGCGTTCGAAGAATTGAGCGTTACTTTTGCTGACGGTGTCCGTTTTGGGACCATAAGTACTTTTCGGAAATGTAGCGACCGTTTTGGGTTTAGCTCACGATTTCGTAATGACGTACTAGGGTTTTCGTCCTTTTTTTGAAGAATGACCCCTCGCATATTTTTAACGCTTGGATTTTCGACCTTCGAAGAAATGAGCGTAACTTATGCAAACGGTGTCCATTTTGGGCCCATAAGTACATTTCGGAAATGTAGCGACCCTTTTGGATTGAACTCACCACTTCGTCGTGACGTATGAGAGATTTTGTCCATTTTTCGAAGAATGAGCACCTGCATAATTGGATTGACGGCGTTCGAAGAATTGAGAATAACTTTTGAAGACGGTGTCCGTTTTGGGACCAAAAGTACTTTTCGAAAATGTAGCGACCGTTTTGGGTTTAGCTTACGATTTTGTAATGACGTATTAGGGTTTTCGTCCTTTTTTTTGAAGAACGACCACTCGCATATTTTTAACTCTTGGATTTTCAACCTTCGAAGAAATGAGCGTAACTTATGCAAATGGTGTCCGTTTTGGGCCCATAAGTACTTTTCGGAAATGTAGCGACTCTTTTGGATTGAACTCACTACTTCGTCGTGACGTATGATAGATTTTGACCATTTTTTGAAGAACGAGTACCTGCATATTTGGATTGACGGCGTTCGAAGAATTGAGCATTAATTTTGCTGACGTTGTCCGTTTTGGGACCATAAGTACTTTTTGAAAATGTAGCGACCATTTTGGGTTCAGCTCACGATTTCGTAATGACGTATTAGGGTTTTTGTCCTTTTTTTGAAGAACGACCACTCGCATATTTTCAACGCTTGGATTTTCGACCTTCGAAGAAATGAGCGTAACTTATGCAAACGGTATCCGTTTTGGGCCCATAAGTACTTTTCGGAAATGTAGCGACCCTTTTGGATTGAACTCACCACTTCCTCGTGACGTATGAGGGATTTTGACCATTTTTTGAAGAACGTGCAGCTGTATATTTTTGGATTGACGGCGTTCGAAGAATCGAGCTTAACTTTCGAAGAGGGTGTCCGTTATGGGACCATAAGTACTTTTCGGAAATGTAGCGACCGTTTTGGGTTTAGCTCACGATTTCGTAATGACGTATTAGGGTTTTCGTCCTTTTTTTGAAGAACGACCCCTCGCATATTTTTAACGCTTGGATTTTCGACCTTCGAAGAAATGAGCGTAACTTATGCAAACGGTGTCCGTTTTGGGCCCATAAGTACTTTTCGGAAATGTAGCGACCCTTTTGGATTGAACTCACCACTTCCTCGTGACGTATGAGGGATTTTGACCATTTTTTGAAGAACGTGCAGCTGCATATTTTTGGATTGACGGCGTTCGAAGAATCGAGCATAACTTTCGAAGACGGTGTCCGTTATGGGACCATAAGTACTTTTCGGAAATGTAGCGACCGTTTTGGGTTCAGCTCACGATTTCAAAATGACGTATTAGGATTTTCGTCCTTTTTTTGAAGAACGACCAATCGCATATTTTTAACGCTTGGATTTTCGACCTTCGAAGAAATGAGCGTAACTTATGCAAACGGTGTCCGTTTTGGGCCCATAAGTACTTTTCGGAAATGTAGCCACCCTTTTGGATTGAACTCACCACTTCCTCGTGACGTATGAGGGATTTTGACCATTTTTTGAAGAACGTGCAGCTGCATATTTTTGGATTGACGGCGTTCGAAGAATCGAGCATAACTTTCGAAGACGGTGTCCGTTATGGGACCATAAGTACTTTTCGGAAATGTAGCGACCGTTTTGAGTTTAGCTCAATATTTCATAATGACGTATTAGGGTTTTCTTCCTTTTTTTGAAGAACGACCCCTCGCATATTTTTAACGCTTGGATTTTCGACCTTCGAAGAAATGAGCGTAACTTATGCAAACGGTGTCCGTTTTGGGCCCATAAGTACTTTTCGGAAATGTAGCGACCGTTTTGGGTTTAGCTCACGATTTCATAATGACGTATTAGGGTTTTCGTCCTTTTTTTGAAGAACGACCACTCGCATATTTTTAACGCTTGGATTTTCGACCTTCGAAGAAATGAGCATAACTTATGCAAACGGTGTCCGTTTTGGGCCCATAAGTACTTTTCGGAAATGTAGCGACCGTTTTGGGTTTAGCTCACGATTTCATAATGACGTATTAGGGTTTTCGTCCTTTTTTTGAAGAACGACCACTCGCATATTTTTAACGCTTGGATTTTCGACCTTCGAAGAAATGAGCATAACTTATGCAAACGGTGTCCGTTTTGGGCCCATAAGTACTTTACGGAAATGTAGCGACCCTTTTGGATTGAACTCACCACTTCGTCGTGACGTATGAGGGATTTTGACCATTTCTTGAAGAACGTGCAGCTGCATATTTGGATTGATGGAGTTCGAAGAATTGAGCATAACTTTCGAAGACGGTGTCCGTTATGGGACCATATGTACTTTTCGAAAATGTGGCGACAATCTTGAGTTTAGCTCACTATTTCATAATGACGCATTAGGGTTTTCGTCCTTTTTTTGAAGAACGACCAATCGCATATTTTTAACGCTTGGATTTTCGACCTTCGAAGAAATGAGCATAACTTATGCAAACGGTGTCCGTTTTGGGCCCATAAGTACTTTTCGGAAATGTAGCGACCGTTTTGGGTTTAGCTCACGATTTGTAATGACGTATTAGGATTTTCGTCCTTTTTTTGAAGAACGACATATTTTTAACGCTTGGATTTTCGACCTTCGAAGAAATGAGCGTAACTTATGCAAACGGTATCCGTTTTGGGCCCATAAGTACTTTTCGGAAATGTAGCGACCGTTTTGGGTTTAGCTCACGATTTGTAATGACGTATTAGGATTTTCGTCCTTTTTTTGAAGAACGACATATTTTTAACGCTTGGATTTTCGACCTTCGAAGAAATGAGCGTAACTTATGCAAACGGTGTCCGTTTTGGGCCCATAAGTACTTTTCGGAAATGAAGCGACCCTTTTGGATTGAACTCACCACTTCATCGTGACGTATGTGGGATTTTGACCATTTTTTGAAAAACGTGCAGCTGCATATTTGGATTGACGACGTTCGATGAATCGAGCATAACTTTCGAAGACGGTGTCCGTTATGGGACCATAAATACTTTTCAAAAATGTAGCGACCGTTTTGGGTTTAGCTCACGATTTCGTAATGACGTATTAGGGTTTTCGTCCTTTTTTTGAAGAACGACCAATCGCATATTTTTAACGCTTGGATTTTTGACCTTCGAAGAAATGAGCGTAACTTATGCAAAAGGTATCCGTTTTGGGCCCATAAGTATTTTTCGGAAATGTAGCGACCCTTTTGGATTGAACTCAAAACTTCATCGTGACGTATGAGGGATTTTGACCATTTTTTGTAGAACGTGCAGCTGCATATTTGGATTGATGGAGTTCGAAGAATTGAGCATAACTTTCGAAGACGGTGTCCGTTATAGGACCATAAGTACTTTTCGAAAATGTGGCGACCGTTTTGAGTTTAGCTCACTATTTCATAATGACGTCTTAGGATTTTCGTCCTTTTTTTGAAGAACGACCAATCGCATATTTTTAACGCTTGGATTTTCGACCTTCGAAGATATGAGCGTAACTTATGCAAACGGTGTCCATTTTGGTCCCATAAGTACTTTTCCGAAATGTAGCGACCCTTTTGGATTGAACTCACAACTTCGTCGTGACGTATGAGGGATTTTGACCATTTTTTGAAGAACGTGCAGCTGCATATTTGGATTGATGGCGTTCGAAGAATTGAGCATAACTTTCGAAGACGATGTCCGTTATGGGACCATAAGTACTTTTCGGAAATGTAGCGACCGTTTTGGGTTTAGCTCACGATTTCGTAATGACGTATTAGGGTTTTCGTCCTTTTTTTGAAGAACGACCAATCGCATATTTTTGACGTTTGGATTTTCGAGCTTAGAAGAAATGAGCGTAACTTATGCAATATTTTTAACGCTTGGGCTTTCGGCCTTCGAAGAAATGAGGCGTAACTTATGCAAACGGCGTCCGTTTCGGGCCGATAAGTACTTTTCGGAAATGTAGCGACCCTTTTGGATTGAACTCACAACTTCGTCGTGACGTATGAGGGATTTTGACCATTTTTTGAAGAATGTGCAGCTGCATATTTGGATTGATGGCGTTCGAAGAATTGAGCATAACTTTCGAAGACGGTGTCCGTTATGGGACCATAAGTACTTTTCGGAAATGTAGCGACCATTTTGAGTTTAGCTCACTATTTCATAATGACGTATTAGGGTTTTCTCCTTTTTTTGAAGAACGACCAATCGCATATTTTTAACGCTTGGATTTTCGACCTTCGAAGAAATGAGCGTAACTTATGCAAACGGTGTCCGTTTTGGGCCCATAAGTAATTTTCGGAAATGTAGCGACCCTTTTGGATTGAACTCACAACTTCGTCGTGACGTATGAGGGATTTTGACCATTTTTTGAAGAACGTGCAGCTGCATATTTGGATTGATGGCGTTCGAAGAATTGAGCATAACTTTCGAAGACGATGTCCGTTATGGGACCATAAGTACTTTTCGGAAATGTAGCAACCGTTTTGGATTTAGCTCACGATTTCGTAATGACGTATTAGGGTTTTCGTCCTTTTTTTGAAGAACGACCCCTCGCATATTTTTAACTCTTGGATTTTCGACCTTCGAAGAAATGAGCGTAACTTATGCAAACGGTGTCCGTTTTGGGCCCATAAGTACTTTTCGAAAATGTAGCGACCCTTTTGGATTGAACTCACCACTTCGTCGTGACGTATGAGGGATTTTGACCATTTTTTGAAGAACGTGCAACTGCATATTTGTATTGACGGCGTTCGAAGAATCGAGCATAACTTTCGAAGACGGTGTCCGTTATGGGACCATAAATACTTTTCGAAAATGTAGCGACCGTTTGGGGTTTAGCTCACGATTTCGTAATGACGTATTAGGGTTTTCGTCCTTTTTTTGAAGAACGACCAATCGCATATTTTTAACGCTTGGATTTTTGACCTTCGAAGAAATGAGCGTAACTTGTGCAAAAGGTATCCGTTTTGGGCCCATAAGTATTTTTCGGAAATGTAGCGACCCTTTTGGTTTGAACTCAAAACTTCATCGTGACGTATGAGGGATTTTGACCATTTTTTGTAGAACGTGCAGCTGCATATTTGGATTGATGGAGTTCGAAGAATTGAGCATAACTTTCGAAGACGGTGTCCGTTATGGGACCATAAATACTTTTCTGCATATTTGGATTGATGGAGTTCGAAGAATTGAGCATAACTTTCGAAGACGGTGTCCGTTATGGGACCATAAGTACTTTTCGAAAATGTGGCGACCGTTTTGAGTTTAGCTCACTATTTCATAATGACGTCTTAGGGTTTTCGTCCTTTTTTTGAAGAACGACCAATCGCATATTTTTAACGCTTGGATTTTCGACCTTCGAAGATATGAGCGTAACTTATGCAAACGGCGTCCGTTTTGGGCCCATAAGTACTTTTCCGAAATGTAGCGAACCTTTTGGATTGAACTCACAACTTCGTCGTGACGTATGAGGGATTTTGACCATTTTTTGAAGAACGTGCGGCTGAATATTTGGATTGATGGCGTTCGAAGAATTGAGCATAACTTTCGAAGAAGGTGTCCGTTATGGGACCATAAGTACTTTTCGAAAATATAGCGACCGTTTTGAGTTTAGCTCACTATTTTATAATGACGTATTAGGGTTTTTGTCCTTTTTTTGAAGAACGACCAATCGCATATTTTTAACGCTCGGATTTTCGACCTTCGAAGAAATGAGCGTAACTTATGCAAACGGCGTCCGTTTTTGGCCCATAAGTACATTTCGGAAATGTAGCGACCCTTTTGGATTGAACTCACCACTTCGTCGTGACGTATGAGGGATTTTGGCCATTTTTTGAAGATCGTGCCGCTGCATATTTGGAATGATGGCGTTCGAAGAATCGAGCATAACTTTCGAAGACGGTGTCCGTTATGGGACCATAAGTACTTTTCGGAAATGTAGCGACCGTTTTGGGTTTAGCTCACGATTTCGTAATGACGTATTAGGGTTTTCGTCCTTTTTTTAAAGAACGACCCTTCGCATATTTTTAACGCTTGGATTTTCGACCTTCGAAGAAATGAGCGTAACTTATGCAAATGGAGTCCGTTTTGGGCCCATAAGTACTTTTCGGAAATGTAGCGACCCTTTTGGATTGAACTCACGACTTTGTCGTGATGGATGAGGGATTTTGACCATTTTTTGAAGAACGTGCAGCTGCATATTTGGATTGATGGCGTTCGAAGAATTGAGCATAACTTTCGAAGACGGTGTCCGTTATGGGACCATAAGTACTTTTCGAAAATGTAGTGACCGTTTTGAGTTTAGCTCACTATTTCATAATGACGTATTAGGGTTTTCGTCCTTTTTTTGAATAACAACCAATCGCATATTTTTAACGCTCGGATTTTCGACCTTCGAAGAAATGAGCGTAACTTATGCAAACGGTGTCCGTTTTGGGCCCATAAGTACATTTCGAAAATGTAGCGACCCTTTTGGATTGAACTCACCACTTCGTCGTGACGTATGAGGGATTTTGGCCATTTTTTGAAGATCGTGCCGCTGCATATTTGGAATGATGGCGTTCGAAGAATCGAGCATAACTTTCGAAGACGGTGTCCGTTATAGGACCATAAGTACTTTTCGAAAATGTGGCGACCGTTTTGAGTTTAGCTCACTATTTCATAATGACGTATTAGGGTTTTCGTCCTTTTTTTAAAGAACGACCCTTCGCATATTTTTAACGCTTGGATTTTCGAACTTCGATGAAATGAGCGTAACTTATGCAAACGGTGTCCGTTGTGGGACCATAAGTACTTT
>NW_019262674.1:2890-3812 GCF_002742605.1 Olea europaea var. sylvestris | reverse complement strand
ATATTTGGATTGATGGCGTTCGAAGAATTGAGCATAACTTTCGAAGACGGTGTCCGTTATGGGACCATAAGTACTTTTCGAAAATGTAGCGACCGTTTTGAGTTTAGCTCACTATTTCATAATGATGTATTAGGGTTTTTGTACTTTTTTTGAAGAACGACCAATCGCATATTTTTAACGCTCGGATTTTCGACCTTCGAAGAAATGAGCGTAACTTATGCAAACGGCGTCCGTTTTAGGCCCATAAGTACTTTTCGAAAATGTAGCGACCCTTCTGGATTGATCTCACCACTTCGTCGTGACGTATGAGAGATTTCGAATATTTTTTGAAGAACGAGCACCTTTATATTTGGATTGACGGCGTTCGAAGAATCGAGCATAACTTTCGAAGACGGTGTTCGTTTTGGGACCATAAGTACTTTTCGGAAGTGTAGCGACCGTTTTGGGTTTAGCTCAGGATTTCGTAATGACGTATTAGGGTTTTCGTCCTTTTTTGAAGAACGACCAATCGCATATTTTTAACGCTTGGATTTTCGACCTTCGAAGATATGAGCGTAACTTATGCAAACGGCGTCCGTTTTGGGCCCATAAGTACTTTTCCGAAATGTAGCGAACCTTTTGGATTGAACTCACAACTTCGTCGTGACGTATGAGGGATTTTGACCATTTTTTGAAGAACGTGCGGCTGAATATTTGGATTGATGGCGTTCGAAGAATTGAGCATAACTTTCGAAGAAGGTGTCCGTTATGGGACCATAAGTACTTTTCGGAAATGTAGCGACCATTTTGAGTTTAGCTCACTATTTCATAATGACGTATTAGGGTTTTCTCCTTTTTTTGAAGAACGACCAATCGCATATTTTTAACGCTTGGATTTTCGACCTTCGAAGAAATGAGCGTAACTTATGCAAACGGTGTCCGT
>NW_019262674.1:0-2758 GCF_002742605.1 Olea europaea var. sylvestris | reverse complement strand
CCGTGATGTATGAGGGATTTTAACCATTTTTCGAAGAACGTGCAGCTGCATGTTTGAATTGATGGCGTTCGAAGAATCGAGCATAACTTTCGAAGACGGTGTCCGTTATGGGACCATAAGTACTTTTCGGAAATGTAGCGACCGTTTTGGGTTTAGCTCACGATTTCGTAATGACGTATTAGGGTTTTCGTCCTTTTTTTAAAGAACGACCCTTCGCATATTTTTAACGCTTGGATTTTCGACCTTCGAAGAAATGAGCGTAACTTATGCAAATGGAGTCCGTTTTGGGCCCATAAGTACTTTTCGGAAATGTAGCGACCCTTTTGGATTGAACTCACGACTTTGTCGTGATGGATGAGGGATTTTGACCATTTTTTGAAGAACGTGCAGCTGCATATTTGGATTGATGGCGTTCGAAGAATTGAGCATAACTTTCGAAGACGGTGTCCGTTATGGGACCATAAGTACTTTTCGAAAATGTAGTGACCGTTTTGAGTTTAGCTCACTATTTCATAATGACGTATTAGGGTTTTCGTCCTTTTTTTGAATAACAACCAATCGCATATTTTTAACGCTCGGATTTTCGACCTTCGAAGAAATGAGCGTAACTTATGCAAACGGTGTCCGTTTTGGGCCCATAAGTACATTTCGAAAATGTAGCGACCCTTTTGGATTGAACTCACCACTTCGTCGTGACGTATGAGGGATTTTGGCCATTTTTTGAAGATCGTGCCGCTGCATATTTGGAATGATGGCGTTCGAAGAATCGAGCATAACTTTCGAAGACGGTGTCCGTTATGGGACCATAAGTACTTTTCGGAAATGTAGCGACCGTTTCGGGTTTAGCTCACGATTTCGTAATGACGTATTAGGGTTTTCGTCCTTTTTTTAAAGAACGACCCTTCGCATATTTTTAACGCTTGGATTTTCGACCTTCGAAGAAATGAGCGTAACTTATGCAAATGGAGTCCGTTTTGGGCCCATAAGTACTTTTCGGAAATGTAGCGACCCTTTTGGATTAAACTCACGACTTTGTCGTGATGTATGAGGGATTCTGACCATTTTTTGAAGAACGTGCAGCTGCATATTTGGATTGATGGCGTTCGAAGAATTGAGCATAACTTTTGCAGACGGTGTCCGTTTTGGGACCAAAAGTACTTTTCGGAAATGTAGCGACCGTTTTGGGTTTAGCTTACGATTTTGTAATTACGTATTAGGGTTTTTGTCCTTTTTTTTGAAGAACGACCACTCGCATATTTTTAACGCTTGAATTTTCGACCTTCGAAGAAATGAGCGTAACTTATGCAAATGGTGTCCGTTTTGGGCCCATAAGTACTTTTTGGAAATGTAGCGACCCTTTTGGATTGAACTCACCACTTCGTCTTGACGTATGATAGATTTCTATCATTTTTCGAAGAACAATTACCTGCATATTTGGATTGACGGCGTTCGAAGAATTGAGCATTACTTTTGCTGACGGTGTCCGTTTTGGGACCATAAGTACTTTTCGAAAATGTAGCGACCATTTTGGGTTTAGCTCACGATTTCGTAATGACGTATTAGGGTTTTTGTCCTTTTTTTGAAGAACGACCACTCGCATATTTTCAACGCTTGGATTTTCGACCTTCGAAGAAATGAGCGTAACTTATGCAAACGGTGTCCGTTTTGGGCCCATAAGTACTTTTCGGAAATGTAGCGACCCTTTTGGATTGAACTCACAACTTCTTCGTGACGTATGAGGAATTTTGACCATTTTTTGAAGATCGTGCAGCTGCATATTTGGATTGATGGCGTTCGAAGAATCGAGCATGACTTTCGAAGACGGTGTTCGTTATGGGACCATAAGTACTTTTCGTAAATGTAGCGACCGTTTTGGGTTTAGCTCACGATTTCGTAATGACGTATTAGGGTTTTCGTCCTTTTTTTAAAGAACGACCCCTCACATATTTTTAACGCTTGTATTTTCGACCTTCGAAGAAATGAGCGTAACTTATGCAAACGGAGTCCGTTTTGGGCCCATAAGTACTTTTCGGAAATGTACTGACCCTTTTGGATTGAACTCACCACTTTGTCGTGATGTATGAGGGATTTTGGCCGTATTTTTAAGTATGTACAGCTGCATATTTGGATCGATGGCGTTCGAAGAATTGAGCATAACTTTCGAAGACGGTGTCCGTTATGGGACCATAAGTACTTTTCGAAAATGTAGCGACCGTTTTGAGTTTAGCTCACTATTTCATAATGATGTATTAGGGTTTTTGTACTTTTTTTGAAGAACGACCAATCGCATATTTTTAACGCTCGGATTTTCGACCTTCGAAGAAATGAGCGTAACTTATGCAAACGGCGTCCGTTTTAGGCCCATAAGTACTTTTCGAAAATGTAGCGACCCTTCTGGATTGATCTCACCACTTCGTCGTGACGTATGAGAGATTTCGAATATTTTTTGAAGAACGAGCACCTTTATATTTGGATTGACGGCGTTCGAAGAATCGAGCATAACTTTCGAAGACGGTGTTCGTTTTGGGACCATAAGTACTTTTCGGAAATGTAGCGACCGTTTTGGGTTTAGCTCATGATTTCGTAATGACGTATTAGGGTTTTCGTCCTTTTATTGAAGAACGACCAATCGCATATTTTTAACGCTTGGAATTTTGACCTTCGAAGAAATGAGAGTAACTTATGCAAAAGGTATCCGTTTTGGGCCCATAAGTACTTTTCGGAAATGTAGCGACCCTTTTGGATTGAACTCAAAACT
>NW_019262673.1:21914-23076 GCF_002742605.1 Olea europaea var. sylvestris | reverse complement strand
TTCTTGATAACCATAACACTTTATGTTTGCTAAGATCTTGGGCGACTCGAAGGTTTTGGCAAGAATAGAGTAACAGCTCTGGGCGACTGCATGGCACTCCATTCGCTCAGATTTTGGGCGACTTGCAATCTTGGGCGATGGTGTTACCGCGTTCTTGGGCCTCCCTATTTGGACCTTCATCTTGAATTGTTTGATTGGGCTTCGTTCTTTGGGTTATCTGATTTGATTGGGCTTCGTTCTTTGAGCTATCTAATTTGGGGATCTTCCAATTGGGCTTCATTCCTTGTGCCGTTCGATTTGGGATGAATTTTTATGTGTCAACACTAATTAAACTGATGACTAAAATTATACTAAGGCTTTGTTTATCTACCATTTTGCCACATTGTACCATATTATTTTTTCTACAATAATCATTTTCAATCTCACATCTTTTAGTACAATAATATTACACGTAAATCAAAAAAAAATTTCTTATTTTTTAACCGTACATTTCAACGCCAATCACTATTCCATAATACATTACTCACAAATAATGGGCACAAACAAGCAATAATCTATTTCACGTGTTGGAGAAACTCGACTAATAACTTTAACATGGTGAATAAAAGTGTTAGGATTCATGATTCCTCCAGAGTTATCACAATTAATCTCGCTTTTCAGGTTCAATTTTAAAATTTGTATTTAGTCAAAATCACTACTTTAATTAATATACTTTTCTCAAGTTAAATTCAATTCTATTTAACTATGTGAATATGATAAATCTTAACTAAATATGTTAAGTCATCTAATAATTCAATTAAGACCACAGCAATGGGGAATGTATATCTCTACCTTCTACTAAATTATCAAATTTTACTACGTGGTCCAAATTAATTACTCACTTCTCGGTTCGTCACAATCCACAAATCATATAAATATTGGCCAAATATTCCCAAGAATTAAGAGAAGAAGCAAAATCAATACTTCAATAAGTTAAGTACACAAAATATTTGAATTGAAATTAAAGGTTCAAAACTATATTACATCTTTCTTTCCAACTAAAAGTTTAGATACTCACCATAAAAGAATAAAAATGAATTAAAGAAGTGGAATACATTATCGAGTTTAAATGAAAATCAGAAAAAGATGAATATCTTGTACCAAAAATTCAACTTATTCTTTC
>NW_019262673.1:10071-12682 GCF_002742605.1 Olea europaea var. sylvestris | reverse complement strand
CTAAAAAAATATACTTGTATATTTTATACTTGAATAAGAAATATACAAACTATTTTGCTTGTATTTTTTGATAGTGTTGATATAATTGAATTGAATGTGAAGATTATATTTCTAAATTTTATGTAATTTAATATTGTAAAATAAAAAAAAAACTCTCCGCACAGTGTGGAGTAAAAATAAAAAAAGTACGGAGAGAAAAAACCTCTCCGTACAGTGCGGAGTAAAAAAAAACTCCTCAAAGAGTGTTGAGAGATGACAAATTAACTCTTCGCACAGTACGCAGAGTAAAAAAAACTCTCCGCACTGTGCGGAGAGAGTTAATCTCTTCGCACAGTACGGAGAGAAAAAAAATCTCCGCACAGTGCGTAGGGAGTTGAACCATGTGCGGAGTAAAAAAAAGTGCGGAGAGAGTTGAACCATGTGTGGAGAGTTAGCAAACTCTTCATACAGTACGGAGTAAAAAAATACTCTCCGTACAATGCGGAGAGATGACAAACCAACTCTTCGCACAGTACACAGAGAAAAAAACTCTCCGCACTATACGGAGAGTTATTTTCAAATTCCTTAAATACAAATCAAATTTTAAGATTGTAAATTTTTCATATATACAACGAAGCAGAATCGAAAAACATGGTTCAAAATCAATTATATCTTTAAATTTCAGTCATAGCTCAATTTCTGATCATGCAAATCATATTATAGTATTGGAAAAGAGCTTTCTCGTTATTCATACAATGAAACAATATGTGAGTTGTGCAAAGAAGGGGATATTGATAGTGTCATGGTATTGCTTTCACAAATGGAGGCTCTAGGGTACTATCCAAATTCAATAGTTTACGCTTGCTTGATTACAGCTCTTGGACATTAGAAGCGGATACAATTTTCAATGAAATTATACTTTCAGGTTGTAGGCCAAAAATTAAAGTGTTCAAGGCGTTGCTCAAAAATTGTTTGAGAAAAGACCTCTTAGAACTTATAGATAAAGTCTCGAGAATTTTTGTTTTTCTTTTCACACTGTGCGCAGAGATAGTTTGTCATCTCTCCGCACTTTGCGGAGTCTTTTTTTCTCATGTACGAAAATTTTTTTTTGTCTCATAGAGTTTATATATACTAAAATTGTTATTATTTTTTAAATGTTGTTAGCATGATGCGTGTGTGGAAAAATATTTGTCAATCACCATAAAAAAAATTCTTCACAAAATGCAAAAAATAAAAATGCATAATAAATCTTCTTATTACGATAATAAAATTACAATAATTTTTTTTTTTTACAAATAACATAAAAAAATCATTTTTATTTTCCACAAAAAAACAAATTTAAAAATTAAAAATTTAATAATCACTTTTTTTTTAATTTTCGAAAATACAATTATAGAAAATGAAACAATATTGAATTATAACATTTAATACTTAAGAAATTCAATATTAAATAAAATTTATACATTTATAACAAATTATAAATCCATATACGCAGCTTATTGTATTTGCAGGTAGTTTACCGTATATGCTACCTATCGTATTTGCAAACAACTTACTGTATTTACACCTATGCTGCCTACGACATTTGCAGATAATTTACCGTATTTTGCAACCTACCGTATTTACAAACAACTTACCGTATTTTCACCTTACTGTATATGCTGCCTACCGTATTTACAACTTATCGTATATGTTGACTACCATATTTGCGATTTACTGTATTTTTATATTTCGATTTTTGCACTCACAAATATTGAGAATGCAGAATACTGTACATTTACTTATCAAACCGAATTTTAAACAAATTTTCAGATTTTTATTTTTTCAACATAAGTATAAAATAAATATTAAATATATATGAAGCACAAAATATAAATACATATGAATATGGTGCTCAATATTCAATTTTCCAATATTGAATTACACAAAATTTAGAAATATAATCTTCACATTCAACTCAATCATATCAACACTATCAAAAAATACAAGCTAAATAATTTGTATAATCTTGTATATTTCTTATTCAAGTATGAAGTATACAAGTATATTTTTTCTAGATGACACAATACTGTTATACAATTGTAAAAATAATTTATAATTATTTTCTTATATGATGAAAATATTTCTAGATATTGTTTCAAAAAATTTTCAAAAAATTAAAATTCATACACTAATAAAAATACGATAAATGTAAAATTTGTGCAACGTACGTGACAGTCACTGTGCGGAGAGTTTTTTTTTTAAACTTCACACTGTACGGAGAGTTTGCCAACTCTCCGCACTGTGCGAAGTTTTTTTTTGCTTTTTTTACTCTGCACTTTGTGAGAACAGTGTCTGCACAGAATGCCATCTTTCGAACTGTGCGGAGATATTTTTTTTACTTCGTATTGTACGAAGAGTTGGAACTCTTCGCACATGGTTTGTCATCTCTCCGTATTATGTGGAGAGTTTTTTCTTCCTTTCTTACTCAGCACATGATTTGTCATCTCTCTGCACAATGCGGAGAGTTTATTATTATTTTTTTAAAACTCATGTGTGAAGAGGTTTTAATTTTTTTATTTTTTTGCTCATTGCAGTTTATATTTACTAAAATTATTATTATTTTTTAATGGTAGTGGGATGATGTGTGGAA
>NW_019262673.1:0-2259 GCF_002742605.1 Olea europaea var. sylvestris | reverse complement strand
TAGATGGAGGAGATATGGACCTGTGCCCGGATGACGGTGGCCGTCCTTCGCCTGTCGGGAACTTGGAGGTGAATGGTATGTCGGTTAGTTATGTTTCCTATACTACAACTTCCACTTACAACATGTCTGCAGAGCTGTGCAAGTTGTCCTATGCGTTCGCTTACAGATTTATTTTTTTAATTACCAAATTACTTAGATGTAGATGGAGGAGATATGGACCTGTGCCCGGATGACGGTGGTCGTCTTTCGCCTGTCGGGAACTTGGAGGTGAATGGTATGTCAGTTAGTTATGTTTCCTATACTACAACTTCCACTTACAACATGTCTGCAGAGCTGTGCAATTTGTCCTATGCGTTCGCTTATAAATTTATTTTTTTAATTGTCAAATTACTTAGATGTAGATGGAGGAGACATGGACCTGTGCCCGGATGACGTTGGCCATCCTTCGCCTGTCGGGAACTTGGAGGTGAATGGTATGTTTGTTAGTTATGTGTAACACATATTTGTATTTGTTGTCATCTCATTTTGTGATATGCAAATGTATTCAATTTCACTCCTTCAATCATTTTTTCTTTGTTTTCCAACTAGATGGGGGTAGCGATGAACGGAGCCGACATGACGACGACCATGCAATGGTACGTGCGTAATTTTTGTCAAACTCTGTGATTTGAGTTCTAGTACAAATCACTTCCCATTACGCAAATAATAATTCATATCTTGTGTTTGTCCATTTCACCCAATTTTCTTTCAACTAGACCCAGGAAAGACCGTCCCCACACTCCCCAGCGATGACAACGAGGAAGCCCCATCGACCTATGACATCACGGAGGTGGACGGTACGTGCCTATTTTAAACGGGTCCATCTTATTCCACGACTATGTTGCCTCCATTATGCGTAACTGTTTCACTAAAATTCTGCCATTTTTTATAGGTACCACCACAGAGTTGCTGGCATAGGTCACCATACTAGAGAGGGGAGGCAATGTGGGCAACTCAAAGAGGCGGCGATCGACTCGTGTTCAACGTCCTGCACCACCTACCCGGACTCCATACACGAGGGGAAGAGTAAAGAGAGTAAAAAAATAAGTAAGTACAAGTAGTCCGATAAGGTGTGTTGTAGTACTAGATACGTTGTTCGTAACAAGGACATGCAATTAATTTGGTTAGTTTTATGGACGGATAGGTTTGCTCAGCCATATGCTATACGTTAAACTGTGTTATGTAAAGTACATCTCGTTTTGCGATAATAAATGTTTAGTGTAAATATGGGATGGTATTGCCTATCAATTTTGTGTGTATGCGTTAAAAAAATAATGCATGTATTGTTCATGATATGTGAAAGAGTTTATCAACATCAAAACTAAAATGAATATATCATCATTCTTATACTAGCCAGTTATATGATTTTCCAAGAGAAAGTGATGGTTTTTCCAGTCAAAGTCTTAACAAAAATCTGCATGCCTCCCCTTAACCTCAGCACCATATGCAAAGTTGACTCCTTGTGAATGTTATAGTCTGTCAATGTTCAACCTTCCTCAAGCTGTTTGCCAGTGAAGATTAGGCTCTGCTGGTCTGGTGGGATTCCCTCTTTGTCTTGAATTTTAGCTTTAACATTATCAATGGTGTCGGAGCTCTCACCTTCAAAGGTTATTGTCTTCCCAGTAAGGGTTTTAACAAAAATCTGCATGTCACTACGAATTCAATTTGTTATTTCTTTGCCTTAAAGGTGAGAAGAATTGTTATTTCTTTGCCTTCACTGAATCCATATATTTCACGAGCTACATCATATTTATGGCATGTATTGTTTATGATATGTGAAACGGTTGTTCGTTTTTTGGTGATTAGATTGCATACATGTTTCCTATTCCATGGGTGATTAAATTTTTTGCTTTGACGTTGATTGGATGTATAGTTACGAACATTCTGTGCTTTGTCATTTTACTTTAGCACACACTTGATGCAGGTAGGCAGCAGATTCATTAGGAGGGTTGATTTTTGAGTTGATCATATACGTTGATCGAGGTGTGATGAGGAATTTCTGGAGAATGATCAATAGTAAAGACAAAATGAAGGCTAAGGCTAAATCAAGAGATAAAGTGATTAGTACCAAAAGATAGCCAAAGGGACCCAAACCTGGGTTCATGCCTGAAGGTGCAACTGTAGAAACTATTATTCCTATTCCATATGATGTGGTTAATGACGTCAAGGGGGGTTATTAAATTATTTCAATTCCATATTGGGATATGGTTAAGTGGAATG
>NW_019262672.1:21567-23088 GCF_002742605.1 Olea europaea var. sylvestris | reverse complement strand
TAATTTTTTTTTTTTTTTTTTTTTTTTTTTTTTTTTTTTTTAGTTGATGTTATCTTGACTTCTTAGCGTACTTTCTCATTTTTTATTTTATCTATTCTATTATGACTACACATTCATCCTTCCTAGAGACGCTTCATTTTTTACAATCCAACACTTGGTAGTGTAAAAACTCATTCCAACTGAAGCAAAAGATATTTCCTCCTTTTTCTCTATTGAAAATGTGGAGTTTAATTACAGCACATGCGTTTGCATCCGAATGTGACGAAGGAATCATCATAGGCATAATATAGAGAGAAGGCTAAAAGGGTGCTCAAACTGGTCAGGCAAGAAGGGATTTTTCACTCTTAAGAGGTGATGTAATCTCAGACGTAGCAAAGCAGACTTCGAGCATTAACCAGCCATTTCCAACAAGTCTTTCTTCATTTTGAGAGCAAGAAGCGGAACTAGAGGGATGAAATGAAAAGTGATTCTTACGATTACACCCAACAGCCCACTTGAGCAATTTGCCAATGGAATTTCAGGGTTTTGATGAAGGCAAATACTTTTAATGTTCTAGATGCATGCTAGGCATTTTAATGTATTAGGTTTTCTTAGTAATTTCTCAAATTAAGCTCCTTGTACAGATAAAATGTACTAAAAACTTTACAAATAATGAGATGATAATAGTGGATTGATTGATTTAAATTTGTTTTTTGTCCAACATCTAATGAAATTGTGTTAATTGACAACCTATTTGGCAAAAATCCCTGAACATGTAGCATGATTAACAATTCCTTCCTATATAAATAGAAGGTATTAAAGGCGAAGAGACTCTTTTTCTCGGTTGAGAGTGACATGTGATCAGAATCGTAAAACTTTATGGTAACAAGTGGACGTAACACTCACATTAAAGCGAATCATTTTAAATCGTGTATTTTACTTGCTCTCGACCAATAAAAATAAAAAGCATGCAGAATAAAGTAGAGGACTACTATAATTTTAGACAAGAACCCAAGTAGGTACAAATTCTCGTGAACTTACTTGAGTCCCAATTCATCGAGGGCTGATTATTCGTAGTATATGTTTACAAGGGTCGTCTCGAAGATTTTGATGTGGTGATCAAAACTGGGTGAAATGAAGTACCTTCCATCAACAGAGACAATGTGCACTCAATTTCACAAGGTTAAACCCTTCTTTGCTGTAGTTTTTCTGCAATTTGGTTATGCAGGAATGGATATCCTCTCAAAAGCTGCATTAAATAAAAGAATGAGTAACTATGTATATGTCGTCTATCGCCATGCCATAGCCACAATTGTCATGGCCCCTTTTGCACTCATTCTGGACAGGTCAGTCTCTCAGTTAACACATACTAGTTCAAGTGAAGTTAGCAGGCTAATGGTATTATTTTCGCCACAGGAAAATAAGGCCTAAGATGACTCTTTCAATATTTGGCAAGATAATACTTCTCGGCTTATTGGAGTAAGTCTCTAAGCCCCTGTTTGGTCCTCATTTTTACTTTGAACTCATTTTAACCACATATTT
>NW_019262672.1:10942-12848 GCF_002742605.1 Olea europaea var. sylvestris | reverse complement strand
GTGCCCCCCCCCCCCCCCCCACACACTCAAGCCCAATAGCTTTTTCTTAAGGTGTTTTTTATTATTTTTTGGATAAAAAATCAGTTTTTTATGTGTAAAAAAAAAATTTCCTGCGTAGTAGCTCAATTTAAAATTTTGTAGCTCGATTTTGGATCCAATCCTGGATCCGTCCCTAACTAGATGGTTGCTTGACCTTTCTTCTTTTGCAATACCGTGCACGAAAATAAGTACTTTTAACTAATTAGGAAAGGCTCTCAAGAGATCCTTCAGATCATCTCTAAACCATTCTCAGGTTTTCAAAAGGGTTTAGGAACTTCATTGATTCTGATGGATATGCACATGGCTAACCGGTACACTAAGTTACCTCTTCATTGACACGGTTGGATCAAATCTGCTTTCTGGCTTCGGAATTACCATGACGAAGGTGGTCAACGGTTCGAAAATCTTGCAATTGAGCTAAATACACCAAGTTTATATTGAGATATTAGGCATATTGAGTGATCTTTTAGGGTCCCAATCTCAAAGGTATGTACGCTGGCTTTGGTCAGAAAGAGGTGATCTTCATGGCTCCACCGTAGGTGGTAGTGCATCTAAGGTCGAGCTGTTATAATAGGCATTATCTAATCTCAGGTGGCTCCACGTAAGATGGAGATATAACATATATATTACATACAATATATATAATTTGTTGATTTCGAAAAATGTACCTCCAACGTGGTTAATAGATTTTAAGACCTCTCACGTCTAGATAAATCGTATTCCTGCACACCAGGACAAACCGTTTAACACATGTGGCCTTCTCCGGCGGGGATGGAGCCGACCATGCACACTCCGAATGTCAAGTTAGCTTGAAAAGAAATATTTTACGGGAAGGGCTTTTAACGTGAACTTCCAGTATAAAATACAGGGGGTCAGTATTAGGAGTCAAATAAAGAACATAGAGAACAGAGTAATAGTGTCAAAGTGTAAACTTGTATTACCTTTGAATGACACTAAGTGTGAGCTTTTATAATATGAGGTAGTGAGTGTAGACCGTCGGATGAGAAGACACATGGCCTCATCCTCTTAGGCTTGACTTCCCATCATGGGTATCAATCAATCACAGTATATTAATGCTAATGCCAACTTCACTTCCAGAAGTTACAGCTTGTGACGGTAGACTTGATCAAATAGGTTGGCTGTGGCGACGACGATAGGGGATTGTCACATCAATCATAACAGTAGATGTGATTTAGAGAGTCTTCGGCCAAAGAGCCTCGTCTCCCTTCCCTGAGGGGGTTCGGTGTTATGGATTCAGTTAATACATGGATTCGGTACATCTCATGGGTTCGTCCGATGATTCGGCCGCGGGTCCCCACGAGTGGATTTCACCCACATCGGCTTAACCGCTAAGTGGGATCCAGATAGAGCCTTTGTTGGAGAATGTATAACTTAATTCATTCTAGTTAGCATTAAAAAGAAAGTACAAATATTCTTTTCCATAAATTTGAGGTGAAATTCTCTATTTTATATCCATGGAAATTAGTATAACTAAAATTTTAACAACTGCCATAGATCACGGCTCATTCTCAATTATATATTGCTTTTGAGTTAATCAATTCAACTCATTACCAAGATAGTATAGTTAAGAACTAATTATATCTTACTTTTGAGTTAATCAATTATCTTATTACCAAAAGAAACTAGTTAAGAGTTAATTATATCTAGTTGGGAAAAGAATTTACTTACTAGTGCGATCATAACGTGATAATTAGCAACATTTCTAGATTAATTTCAGCAATATCACGCAGCCCACATGGGCCTTTTAATTCTTCCATTGTTATTATTACATGATCTCCAATTCAGGATCACAAATGAAGATTTGATGCCAATCGAACGGTGTAGACTAAACTTAAATTTTACTTTA
>NW_019262672.1:0-2787 GCF_002742605.1 Olea europaea var. sylvestris | reverse complement strand
GAGAGAGAGAGAGAGAGAGGAAAATGATTATCTAAATATCAGAACACAGCAGCACAAATTCTGATACGGTAAGTTAAAAGAAAATAGGCAATAAAATCCAGCAAACTACATATCACGCGTCCGTCATGCTTAAGAGGTATCAAAATTTCTAGACGAACTAATTTCACCAGCAAACTAAGACCTTGGCTTTTCTTTTTTCTCCTTGAACAGGGCAAGGAGAGAGACACCAGATACTTTCACCACCTTGAATCTAACACCGGGAATATCTCCGACAGCATGTCCCTTACGTCCAAATCCAGCAATCAAAACTTCATCCTGTTGCAAAAGGTAATAAACACAATGTAAAACAGCAGATAAAGAATCACAAGCAATATAATTAATGATCACTCACGTTTTCTTCGATGTAGTTTAAACAACCATCATTGGGAACAAAAGCAGCAATCTTCTTGCCATTCTTAATGAGTTGAACCCTAGCACATTTACGAATAGCAGAGTTTGGCTGTTTTGCTTCGATGCCTCTGTCAATGAGACGAGATATGTTCGTCGTAAAAAGATCGGTTCCATACATGAAGAAATCAAGAAAGACAGTGATGAAAACAAAATAAAACAAAGGTTTATTCTAACATTTTCTCAAGGACGATGCCTTTTGCGTGCGATGACCCAGCAAAAGGTTTCTTCCATTCGTTCCCAAGATGGGATTTCTTATACGCCTTGTCAGCCCACCTTTGTCTTCTGCGGTGGGACTTCAGCTTGCGACCAGCTCCCATACCCCGTGTCTTCCTGTATGATAATATCTAGTTTATTAACCCACACAAGAACAAACTTAGGTACTTCACTGGTTACTTGGGGGGGCTCAAAATGGACAAATTTATTGAATTACTTGGGAAGTGACCACATGGTTTGCTAACTGAATTACCCTTAAAATGTTTCATGTACCCTTAGCTTCGGAACTGTTGCAGGATTGGTTTTGTATATTTCTGAAGGGAACAAATAATCCAGCTATAGATATAGCTCTTCTGATGGAGGGTGCCACAATGCATACAGTTCCAACATAATCAATGCTATGAAATTTCATTAGTCTATTTTTTGTTCCAAGGTTCAAAGCATTTAGTTTCATCCTCGTTAAGCCCCACTAGAATTACACAAGGATACATATCATACAAAATTTAGGTCATTTGAAGAACTAAGCCCTTGTTTGGTAATGATTTAAATTCAGATTTTAATCTAAATCAAAGTTAACAATCAATTTTATCAACACATTTCATAAACTTTCATCAAAATCTACTAAAAATCTGATTTTAATCCCTACCAAACAAGGGCTAAAATCATCAACCGGGATTCACATTACCAATTGCACATATTTTGGGGCGAATTGACAATTTCTAGAATCATCAACATTTGTAATCACTACATTCTAATTACAGCAAACAATCGTACCATAACATGTTAACTGATGTAAACAAAATTTATTGTTGATTTGTTCTTAGACCTCTTTCAATTAACTGACTGATATTCTTCCATAAAAAAATATACAATTAAAGCACTCAGCATTCTAGATCCCATTGTTGCACCGCAATTGAATAAAGCACCAATAAAAATTAAAAACGATTATTCATAGCCGAGAGTCAATTAAACCAAAATACAATCTAAAGCAACTGAAAATCTTTCCAATAAAATCCATATTTTTTCAAAATTATGTATATTGTTATGTACAACATTCAGTGGACATACCCCATGATTGCAGATTGAAGTGAACAAAATTCTAGCCTAGGGTTTGAGGGATTGGAGGAGAGTGGGAGGAGCCGCCAAGTTTGTGTAAAGCCCTAATTGAAGATCAAGAAATCCTATCTATGAGCTCTGCCCGTAAATTTTATCGCTTACTGGATTTGGGCCTGTTTTATTGGGCTTCTCAATCCTTGGGCCCGTCAGGTGACTGTTAATTTTTTAACTGGATTGTGTGAGAAAGGCTCAATTCCACATCGAAATTTGCTATTTGTACACTGATTTTTTATACCTTAGCTGACATTTACATTGTTGTTAAGTGTCAATTGAATGAAAAAACTGTTTAAAATTTAAACTGTCTAATATGATAATGACACGTGACAAATTATAAAATATAGTGTATATGTAGCAAGGTTCATTCAACACCCCATCTTGTTAAATGGTTTAAAATTTGTGGCAATTACACTGAGGGAATTTGAAAATCAAAATTCGAAAATCAGAAATAAAGTTAATTTAACCAAAAATTAGGTGACAATTTCATATTTTAATATTATTAATTATATTACAAATTAATTTACCCCATTCAAACTATAAATCATTCACTCTCCTATCTTCCTCACCTGTCTCTCTATCCTCTCTCTCACAGACCATGCTATCAGAGGCCCACTCTCTACTCACTTCGCTGCAAGCAGAGTTCTTCGCCGTTCCATATACCCGTTATCTCCTCCATCTTTCCTTAATGGAAGTCATCAGTATTTTCTCCTTTTTCCAACACATGATCCATCATATCTAGAATCAATGACTCCAATAGCATCATTCTCCTTTCATCTCCTCCTATTCTTTTTATCGCATACTGTTGCCTGGTGACGAGGGGTGCCCATTGCCGTTGCTTCTAACATGACATTGGTTAATCCACAACGGTGCAGATGTGTTGTTTCCGTTTCTTTTTTCTTTTTTCCTTTTCTTTTTTAAAATTTTTGAGTTGATTTCTCGAATGGTTATGATGATTTGTGCGGTTGTTGTGTTGTGTTGTGTAGCGATGGTGGGACAGTGATGGTTGGTAAT
>NW_019262671.1:22522-23093 GCF_002742605.1 Olea europaea var. sylvestris | reverse complement strand
CTCCTGAATCAGCTCTTACTTCCTGGAGAAGTAGCTGCACATTCATTCTAAGGAAAGGGCAAGAAGATATGTGTGGCCAGTAGCTTTCACTGTTCTCGTACTGTAAAGAAGCATGAATGGCATACCAGTTTGATCTTATTTCCAGGGAGTGAATGGAACCTATCCTTTAAAGTAAAGCCAGTCAGTGTCAGTCAATTTCGGAGCGGAGAAGTTAGAAGTTATAACATATCCCGGGTGAGACGTCCAGCTCTTTAAGAAAGAAGGTTCGTCCTGGCTTAGTCGAAGTCTAAGGCAAAACCAGAATCCCAACAGTGCTAAGCTAGTAGGATTTCCTCTTGGAAAGAAAGGACTAGAGATCATAAGCTATCCAATCAGTAGACAGGCTGGGAACTCTACGAGGAAAGGAACATCCCGTAGAAAGCTTTATCCTAGAATATATAATGAAGATCATCATTGAACGGGGGATAAGAGCCGGGAAGGATATGAGAGACTACGGTTCAAAGCTTCCGAACGAACTAGCTAGAGCTGGATCTGCTGAACCTGAGGGAATAAGGAAAGAAGCAAGCTTGGG
>NW_019262671.1:12305-12858 GCF_002742605.1 Olea europaea var. sylvestris | reverse complement strand
CTTCTTTGTTTTGTAATCCAGCCACTTTACAATCTTCATGATTCAACCTTTGCCCTCCTGTCTTTCCTCTCTCAAAGGGCGCACGGACCATTCTCTCTGAGCAACTACCCGAAAACCGCTTTCCTAAAGTCTCTTTTCTTCTCTTCAGTAACTTTAAGCCAAAATCAAGTGAATAACTTCACTTTGATTCCTGCACCTCTTGGCTCCGTTTCTGATCCAAGAAGGCTGACAAATGATAAATCAGGTAGAGATGGGAATGATACTGGTCAAACAAAATGGATGTGTCAGATTCCGTCATTGGATGTTTCCAAGTTTGTATCCCCTTCGCTTTCTCTTAACTGAACAAGGTTGTACAGCTGGAAAGGATGCCCTGAAAAACTACTGAAGATAAGTAAGTATTCGATGAACATTCTTTGTTGAGAAGGATCAACCCAAGGCACGCAAGCCCTAGCGGAGATCCTGGCACAAAACCAGTGAATGTGACGTAAGGGGAGTGCGCCTAAGAAAGCCTTTATATTATGCCCTTGACCGTAGATCGTTACCAACAGAGGAC
>NW_019262671.1:9462-10046 GCF_002742605.1 Olea europaea var. sylvestris | reverse complement strand
CCTCTCGAAGCCATCGCTATAGCAGCTACAAAGATGGATTGGTAATGGGTATACTCTTTAGACCATTCTTGTCCCGAAGACATCGTCTCGTATTGAAAACGAATACTAGTTCACAAATCAGCAGTTATGGAAGAGTTCATTTCAAAGGAAGCGTCGCCCTAAGTGATAACGGGGGGAAGCGGCTTCTTAGGCACAGAAGAAAAAGCAAGCGCGCCTATCGGCTACATTTAGGGGCGGGATCCGCCCAAGAACAACCAGTCTTGTGGTGGTACGGAAGGCACGGACTCCGCGAACGTCCCGCGCCCCCTTTACTAATACCATCCCCAATATGAAAAGTGGCATCATATACAGTATGACCAGCTTCTACGGATGGCTGTGCTTCCAATTAATTATGTGAATGAACTGCACTCTCGATTCCCTTCCAAAATCTGTCTTTCAGTGCGCCAGCTCATTAGCATCTTCATTACGTTCACGAAGGAGGCATGCTCTAGACATACTTTAATCTGGACGGACGGCCTTTCACCAACGAGACTCGTCGAAAGATTGAATGTCAAACTTTGCTGTGAGAGAGCATATCGAGAAAG
>NW_019262671.1:0-353 GCF_002742605.1 Olea europaea var. sylvestris | reverse complement strand
GGGCACTCTAATAATTTTTTAAGTAGGCATCTATGAAAGGTCTTCACTAGGGCTGCCTCTTTTCAGCTCTTTCTTAGGCTCTCTCGAGTGGGTTTGCACTCTGTTATGCTCTTAGTTTATCTTCTCTTGGCTTCTTTCTATGGATTAATCCTTGTTCTACGCTCATGCTCTTTCCATGAGGAAGACTTGCCCTTGATGATGGAACAACGGCTACCTCGGTCTCCTATAGCTAAACCATCCTAAAGAGCCAGCCAAAGGACCCGCATGCTCGGATCTTGTATCAGGATTAGCTTCTATAGGAATATATATCTAATAGGGAGAAGCTCTTGCGGAGATATTGCCAGAAAGACGGG
>NW_019262670.1:3060-23100 GCF_002742605.1 Olea europaea var. sylvestris | reverse complement strand
TCCAATTAACACTTCACAACAATGCAAGTGTCAAACAACGTGTCAAAAATCAGTGTACAAATAGCAAAGTTCAATCAGTAAGAGCCTTGCTACATGTACACTATGGTGTACACTCGAGTTTACACTTTGCCACGTGTCATTACCCCTATTGGACAGTTTAAATTTCAAAAAATTTCCCATCCATTTGACACTTGACAACAATGCAAGTGTCAAACAATGTGCAAAAATCAGTCTACAAATAGCAAAGTTCAATCGGTAAGGACCTTGCTACATGTACACTATGGTGCACACTTTAGTTTACACCTTGCCACGTGACATTAACCTGTTGGACAGCGTAAATTTCAAACAGTCTTCCCATCTAATTAACACTTGACAACAATGCAAGCGTCAAACAATGTGTTAAAAATAAGTATACAAATAGCAAAGTTCTATCGGTAAGAACATTGTTACATGTACACTATGGTGTACACTTTAATTTACACTTTGCCATGTGATATTACCCTATTGGGCAACTTAAATTTTGAATAGTTTTCCTATCGAATTGACACTTGAAAGTGTCAAACAATGTGTCAAAAATCAGTATAGAAATAGCAAAGTTCAATCGGTAAAAACCTTGCGACATGTACACTATGGTGTGCACTTTAGTTTACACTTTGCCACGTGACATTACTTTGTTAAACAGTTTAAATTTCAAATAGTTTTTCCATCTAATTGACACCTGACAATAATGCAAATGTCAAACAACATGTCGACAATCAGTATACAAATAGCAAAGTTCAATTGGTAAGAAACATGTACAAGTACACTATAGTGTCCACTTTAGTTTACACTTTGCCACGTGACATTACTCTATTTGACAGTATAAATTTCAAATAGTTTTTCTATCCAATTAACACTTGACAACAATGCAAGTGTCAAACAACGTGTAAAAAATTAGTGTACAAATAGCAAAATTCAATCAGTAAGAACCTCGCTGCATGTACACTATGGTGTACACTTTAGTTTACACTTTGCCACATGAAAATACCCTATTGGACAATTTAAATTTCAAACAATTTTCCCATCCAATTGTCACTTGACAACAATGCAAGTATTAAACAACGTGTCAAAAATCCATTTGTAAATTGTGAAATTCAATCGGTAAGGACCAAGCTACATGTACACTATGGTGTACTTTAGTTCACACTTTGCCACATGATATTACCCTATTGGACTGTTTAAATTTCAAAAAGTTTTTCCATCCAATTGACACTGGACAACAATGCAAGTGTCAAACAACGTGTTGAAAATCAGTGTACGAATAACAAAGTTCAAACGGTAAGGACCTTGCTACATGTACACTGTGGTGTACACTTTTGTTTACACTTTGCCAAGTGACATTACCTAGTTGGACAGTTTAAAGTTCAAACAGTTTTCCTATCTAATTGACACTTGACAACAATGCAAGTGTCAAACAACATGTCGAAAATTAGTGTACAAATAGCAAAGTTCAATCAGTAAGAACCTTGCTACATGTACACTATGGTATACACTTTAGTTTACACTTTGCCACGTTACATTACCCTGTTGCACAGTTTAAATTGCACACAGTTTTTCCATCCAATTGTCAAATAAGAACAATGCAAGTGTCAAACAACATGTCGAAAATTAGTGTACAAATAGCAAAGTTCAATCGGTAAGGACCTTGCTACATGTACACTAGGGTGTACACTTTAGTTTGCACTTTACCACGTGACATTACACTATTGCACAGTTTAAATCTCAAAGAGATTTCCCACCCAATTGACCGTTGACAACAATGCAAGTCTCAAACAATGTGTCAAAAATAAGTGTACAAATAGCAAAGTTAAATCGGCAATAACGTTGCTACATGTACACTATGGTGTATACTTTAGTTTATACTTTGTCACGTGTCATCATCCTGTTGGACAGTTTAAATTTCAAACAATCTTCCCATCCAATTGACATTTGACAACAATGCAAGTGTCAAACAACATGTCGAAAATCAGTTTACAAATAGAAAAGTTCAATCGATAAGAACCTTGCTACATGTACACATGACATTACCCTGTTGGATAGTTTAAATTTCAAATATTTTTTCCATCCAATTGACACCCGACAACAATGCAAGTGTTAAACAACGTGTCAAAAATCAGTGTACAAATCACAAAGTTCAATTGGCAAGAACATTGCGACAAGTACACTATGGTGTACACTTTAGTTTACACTTTGCCATGTGTGATCACCTTGTTGGACAGTTTAAAATTCAAACAGTTTTCCCATCCAATTGACACTTGGCAACAATGCAAGTGTCAAACAACGTGTCAAAAATCATTGTACAAATAGCAAAGTTCAATCGGTATGAACCTTGCTACATGTACACTTTAGTTTACACTTTCCCACGTGACATTATCTTGTTGAACAGTTTAAATTTCTAACAGTTTTCCCATCTAATTAGCACTTGACAATAATGCAAGTGTCAAATAACATGTCGGAAATCAGTATACAAATAGTAAAGTTCAATCGGTAATAAGCCTGCTGCATTTATACTATGGTGTACACTTTTGTTTATACCTTGCCACGTGATATTACCCTATTGGACAGTTTAAATTTCAAACAGTTTTCCCGTCCAATTGACACTTGATAACAATGCAAGTGTCAAACAACTTGTCAAAAATCAGTGTAAAAATAGAAAAGTTCAATCGGTAAGAACCTTGCTACATGTATACTACAGTGTACACTTTAATTTACACTTTGCCACGTGACATTATCCTGGTGGACAGTTTAAATTTCAAACATTTTTCCCATCCAATCGTCACTTGACAACAATGCAAGTGTAAAACAATGTGTCAAAAATCAGTTTACAAATAGCAAAGTTCAATCGGTAAGGACCTTACTAAATGTACACTGTGGTGTACACTTTAGTTTACTCTTTTCCACATGACATTACCCTGTCCGCCAGTTTAAATTTCAAACAGTTTCCTCATCCAATTGACACTTGGCAACAATCTAAGTGTTAAAGAACTGTTAAAAATCAGTGTACAAATAGCAAAGTTCAATCGGTAATTACCTTGCTGCATGTACTCTATGGCGTACACTTTAGTTTACACTTTGCCACATGACATTACCCTATTGGACAGTTTAACTTTCAAATAGTTTTTTCATCCATTTGACACTTGACAACAATGCAAGTACTAAACAACTGTCAAAAATCAGTGTAGAAATCGCAAAGTTCAATCGGTAAGAACCTTGCGACAAGTACACTTTAGTTTACACTTTGACATGTGTCATCACCTTGTTTGACAGTTTAAATTTCAAATGGTTTTCCCATCCAATTGACACTTGGCGACAATGCAAGTGTCAAACAACGTGTCAAAAATCATTGTAGAAATAGCAAAGTTCAATCAGTGTGAACCTTGCTACATGTACACTTTAGTTTACACTTTCCCATGTAACATTATCCTATTGAACAGTTTAAATTTCTGACAGTTTTTCTGTCTAATTGGCACTGGACAACAATGCAAGTGTCAAATAACATGGCAAAAATCAGTAAATAGAAAAGTTCAATCGGTAATAAGCTTGGTGCATGTATACCATGGTGTACACTTTTGTTTACAATTTGCCACGTGATATTACCCTATTGGACAGTATAAATTTCAAACAGTTTTCCCATCCAATGGACACTTGACAACAATGCAAGTGTCAAACAACTTGTCAAAAATTAGTGTAAAAAAAGAAAAGTTCAATCTGTAAGAACCTTTCTACATGTATACTATGGTGTACACTTTAATTTACGCTTTGCCACATGACATTACTCTGTTGGACAGTTTAAAATTCAAATAGTTTTCCCATCCAATTGATAGTTGACAACAATGCAAGTGTGTAACCATGCATCAAAAATCAGTGTACAAATAGCAAAACTCAATCGGTAAGAACTTTGGTACATGTACACTGTGGTGTACAGTTTAGTTTACACTTTACCAGGTGACATTACCCTATTGGACAATTTAAATTTCAAATAGTTTTTCCATCCAATTGACACATGAGAACAATGCAGGTATCAAACAACGAGTCAAAAATTAGTGTATAAATAGCAAAGTTCAACCGGTAAGAACCTTGCGACATGTACACAATAGTGTACACTTTAGTTTACACTTTGCCACGTGCCATTACCCTGTTGGACAGTTTAAATTTTAAACAATTTTCCCATCCAATTGACACTTGACAGCAATACAAGTGTCAAACAACGTGTCAAAAATCAGTATGCAAATAGCAAAGTTCAATTGGTAAAAACCTTGCTACATTTACACTATGGTGTACACTTTAATTTACACTTTGCCGCGTGACATTACCCTGTTGGACAGCCTAAATTTTAACTAGTTTTCTCATCCAATTGATGCTTGACAACAATGAAAGTGTCAAACAACATGTCACAAATCACTGTACAACTATCAAAGTTCAATAGGTAAGAACTTTGCCATACAAACAATATGGTGTACACACTTTAGTTTACACTTTACCACGTGACATTACCCTATTTGACAGTACAAATTACCAACAAATTTCCCATCCAATTGACACTTGACAACAATGCAAGTGTGAAACAATGTGTCAAAAATCAGTTCACAAATAGCAAAGTTCAATCGGTAAGGACCATGCCACATATACACTATGGTGTATACTTTAGTTTACACTTTGCCACGTGACATTATCCTGCTAGACAATTTAAATTTCAAACTATTTTTCTGTCCAATTGACACTTGAGAACAATGCAAGTGTCAAAAATCAGTGTACAAATACCAAAATTCAATCGGTAAGAACCTTGCTACATGTACACTATGATGTACACTTCAGTTTACACTTTGCCACTTAACATCACCCTGTTGGACATTTTAATTTTAAATACTTTTCCCATCCAATTAACACTAGACAACAATGTGAGTGTCAAACAACGTGTCAAAAATTAGTCTAGAAATAGCAAAGTTCGATCGGTAAGCAGCTTGCTACATGTACACTATGGTGTGCAATTTAGTTTACACTTTACCATGTGACATTACCCTGTTGTACAGTTTAAATTTCAAACAGTTTTTCCATCCAATTGACACTTGACAACAATACGAGTGCTAAACAACGTGTCAAAAATCAGTGTAAAAAAAACGAAGTTTAATCGATAAGAACCTTGCTACATGTACACTATGGTGTACGCTTTAGTTTGCAATTTGCCACGTGACATTAACCTAATGCATAGTTTAAATTTCAAACAGTTTTCCCATCCAATAGTCACTTAACAACAATGCAAGTGTGAAACAATGTGTCAAAAATCAGTTTACAAATAGCAAATTTCAATCGGTAAAGACCTTGCCACATGTACACTTTGGTGTACACTTTTGTTTACACTTTGCAACGTGACATTACACTGTTGGACAGTTTAAATTTCAGTCAATTTTCTCATCCAATTGATACTTGACAACAATGCAAGGGTTAAACAACGTGTCAAAATCAGGGGACAAATAGCAAAGTTCAATCGTTTAGAACCTTGCTACATGAACAATACAATGCAAGTGTCAAACAATGTGTCAAAAATCAGCGTACAAATAGTAAAGTTCAATCGGTAAGAACCTTGCTACAGGTACACTACGGTGTACACTTTAGTTTACACTTTACCACATGACATTACCCTATTGGACATTTTAAATTTCAGTCAATTTTCCCATCCAAATGACACTTGACAACTATGCAAGTGTCAAACAATGTGTCAAAAATCAGCGTACAAATAGTAAAGTTCAATCGGTAAGAACCTTGCTACAGGTACACTACGGTGTACACTTTAGTTTACACTTTACCACATGACATTACCCTATTGGACATTTTAAATTTCAGTCAATTTTCCCATCCAAATGACACTTGACAACTATGCAAGTGTCAAACAATGTGTCAAAAATCAGCGTACAAATAGTAAAGTTCAATCGGTAAGAACCTTGCTACAGGTACACTACGGTGTACACTTTAGTTTACACTTTACCACATGACATTACCCTATTGGACATTTTAAATTTCAGTCAATTTTCCCATCCAAATGACACTTGACAACTATGCAAGTGTCAAACAATGTGTCAAAAATCAGCGTACAAATAGTAAAGTTCAATCGGTAAGAACCTTGCTACAGGTACACTACGGTGTACACTTTAGTTTACACTTTGCCACGTGACTTTACTCTATTGGGCAGTATAAATTACAAACATTTTTTCCACCCAATTGATACTTGACAACTACGCAAGTGTCAGACAACCTGTTAAAAATCAATTTACAAATAGCGAAGTTCAATCGGTACGAGCCTTGCTACATGCACACTTTACATTGTACTTTACCACATGACATTACCCTGCTGGACAGTTTAAATTTTAAATAGTTTTTCCATCTAATTGACACTTGACAACAATGCAAGTGTCAAACAACGTGTTAAATATTTGGGTACAAATAGCAAAGTTCAATCGGTAAGGACCTTGCTAGATGTACACTTTAGTACTCTTTGTCAGGTGACATTACACTGTTGGACAGTTTAAATTTCAAACAGTTTTCCTATAGTATTAACACTTGACAACTATGAAAGTGTCAAAGAACGTGTCAAAAATAAGTGTACATATAGCAAAGTTCAATCGCTAAGCACCTTGCTACATGTACACTATGGTGTACACGTTAGTTTACACTTTGCCACGTGACATTATCCTGTTGCTCAATTTAAATTTCAAACAATTTTCCCATCCAATTGTCACTTGACAATAATGCAAGTGTCAAACAACGTGTCAAAAATTAGTTTACAAATAGCAAAGTTCAATCGGTAAGGACCTTGCTACTTGTACACTATGGTGTACACTTTAGTTTACACTTTGCCACGAGAAATTACCATGTTGGACTATTTAAATTTCAAACAGTTTTTCCATCCAATTAACACTTGACAACAATGCAAGTGTCAAATAACGTGTCGAAAATCAGTGTACAAATAGCAAAGTTCAATCGGTGAGGACCTTGCTACTTGTACACTATGGTGTACACTTTAGTTTACACTTTGCCGCATGACATTACCCCGTAGAGCATTTTAAATTTCAAACAGTTTTCCCATCCAATTGACACTTGACAACAATGCAAGTGTCAAACAACGTGTCAAACATCAGTGTACAAACAGCAAAGTTCAATTGGTAAGAACCTTGCTACATGTACATTATGGTGTACACTTTAGTTTACACTTTGCCACGTGACATTACCCTGGTGGACAGTTTAGATTTCAAATAATTTTCCCATCCAATTGTCACTTGACAACAATGCAAGTGTCAAACAACGTGTCAAAAATCAGTTTACAAATAGAAAAGTTCATTCGGTAAGGACCTTACTGCATGTACTCTATGGTGTACACTTTAGTTTACACTTTTGTCACACCCCCAAATTAATATTGATATCTATACACAACCTAGACATAGAATTTTACATATATATTTTTTTTTAGTTTGTTAACTTCTAATCACCTGTGACACGATCATATAATATATCGAAACCCAAAATCATATCGCCATAATCCAACATATATATTCAGAGCTTATAAACATGTCTACAGACCATTTCAAAAGTACACTATATAGGATTCCAAAATATAACCCTACAGATGGCAACCTACAAAATAACCCTACAGGTCGTCATCCATGTACATCAAACTCTGGAATCTTGTAGGAGCTCCACAGCTAGCCATGCTCTCTATGTAGTTCCATGTTCACCTACAATGCAAGAACTACATAAGCTAATGCTTAGTAAGCAAAATCATGCATGTCCTGAACATAAGTAATTCATGCCATTTACTTTAAATATCACGATAAAAAGTATCATATTTCAATATTTGTCAAAGTCGACTAGAAATCAATTCACTTGAAATCTTTCATTTCATTGGGCCCTTGACCCACCTACTATGCACCGGATAGAGCTCTGCATAATATCAATATCAATAATCAAATGGCCAGTATGAAATTGACACCGACAAGTGGACCATCCTCTCGTAACCACTAGAGGCCCATCCCCTGACTACCCCTATGATCACCCAAGAAGTCTCCCACATGGCAGCGCCAATAATATCACAAGGGCACAGTCAAGTGGTCTGCCATCCCGTGATCACCAAAGGCCCATCCTCTATCTACCTTTGCAATCACCCAGGAAGTAACACCCGCAATGCCAAACATATCACATAAGCATGCCTCACATGCCTCGGTGCCCTAGTAGTGGTTAATAAAACATTTATAATGAAACTCACTTTGAAATCATATTTTGCATGCAGGATTTTCAACCATGTTACATGTCGTGCATGCATATGAAAATACTCATAAATGACGTATTTAATAAAAATCGGTGTCAATAGGTTACGCAACCTCATACTCAATGATCGTAACCACCATATGATGTGCTATAAGCCTCTTATCAAAGTTATGTAGATATTTCAACATTACTATGTCACATATACTAGGTTCTTGCATCATAGTTGCAAATGGATTTTCACTTACCTTTCGCCTTTATGTGTGTAAGCTCCTATGGAGTGTGTATCAATTCCCTTTTTCGCTCAACATTGAAAAGTCGCCTGTATTATCATCTAATATTAAATACAATCCTCCATTTAACAATCTTAACACACACAATCCCAAAATACGTCCATTCAATCCAAAACAATTTAGACAAAATCATTATTTCAAGTTACCGATGGCATTACAAACTAATCCCATAAGTCTTGCTATCTCTCGAGTCCAATTATGAACGTCAACGTCATCCAATTGTTTTCGACAACCTAGTATTCCTTAGGATATATTTTCTAGGCCCAAGAGTTCATTAGGGGACATCTAAATGTTGAAATCACATTAAATACCCAAATGGACAGAATCTGTTTTCTAGGTTTCCATCACCGTCCACTCATTTTCAAATTCTTTTTTCATGTCCATACCTACATTTAACGGCTCCCAAACTTTTACCACACACCTATAACATATATGTGAAGATAATCAGATCATAACGTTGTGACAAATGAAGTTTTTGGAGCTTCAAAAACAGTCCATTTTCCACTACACAAAATCAGGCAGTTTTTCCCTTTGACTGTTTTCGGTTTCCATTTTATTATTATGATACCAACAGAATTCTAGGCCATTAAAATCATTTCTACACTCCCTACTTACATATAAAAACTTTCATATTGATATATATAAGTTAAACACTAAGTATCATCCCAAAATCAAGGTATAGATCACTCAATCCAGCAATTCCTCATCTCTGTCCAGATTACTTTCTTTCAAATTCTTGCAATTAATTACCCCTATTTAGGCATCATAACATCATTAACAACACTCCAAATTAATCACAAACAAGGTCAGATTTCAAGAAATCATAAGCCCCTTAAGAAATAATAGAAACAAACCTCAAAACTGTGGAGTAACAAAGCTGTTCAGAAATTCCAGCTTCTTGTTTCTCTTTCTCTTTGACTGTTTCACCCTCTTTTCACTTGGAATCACTTAGGGACGAGTTAAGAGAGTTAATATATTATCTAGGAGGTAAATGAGTGGTCTTTAAATGGTTGAAGTCGTGCATATTACTTAAGGATTAAGAATATCATGGGATGCAGCCACCTCAAGCAATCAAGGTGAGTCACTAAGCAGGAGCTGTCATCTTGGCTGCAATACTTGACTTTTCTACTATTATTTTTGTGTCCATTTATGATATTTAAGATATATATTCATCCTATATTAAGTCCTTGGGGATTAGACACGAAATTTATGTCTTAAGGTTGAAGCAATTATATATTAAAGTGAAAAGTCCCCTCGCATGAGCTGTCCAAGTAGAAGGTGGCTTCTTGCAGCCAACTTTGACTTCTCCCTTACACCACATGGAGCCATATGTGACTTAGAAGAGTTATAAGTATCTTGTGTAAAGTTCTAAGGACTTATAGGACGTGTCGGACGCTTAAGGTTGAAGGAATTAGAGGTTAAAGTGGCAAGTCGTCACATGTTAAGTAGGTGTTGTCTCCTTTGATTAAATTCTGATTTTACATCTATCCTTGCAGGTATAAATCAAGTGTCATTGGTTTATTTTGATGTTCTTACAATCTATTTCACTTGCATTAGGATCCCAAAGTATTTTACAGATCTAATTCCTCAACTGATCATTTAATTTCTTACCCTATTCTCAACTGATTTCAGCAATTCGCACCTCAATATTTATAATGTCATATAAGACATATATTATTACGTTGTGATAATGTCACTTCATCCCTCATGTCCCAAATATGTGAATTACCTATCTAGGGTTTAAGGTGACCTCGATTAGCCGAATGGAAAGCTTGAACCTTTGTTGATATAAATTTTCAGCCTTTCAAATATTACAATACTTACCAAGCCAACCTCCAACATTTAGTTAATCTAACTTTCTATCATAGCTCAATATAAAATTCACCACCTAGATCGAAGGGTCGAAGGTTATCACCATGTAAAGATTTTAAAGCCTTGATGATCAAATGCATCGTTTTAAGAGAAGGCAATCAGGAAATTGATACAAATGATAATGTAATTAGAATGGAATGCATGAATCATATTGGCCAAATATAGAACGTGAAGTTCGGGGTATTACAACTTTTCCACGTGACATTACCCTATCGGATAGTTTAAATTTCAAACAGTTTTTCCATCCAACTGACACTTGATAACAATCCAAGTGTTAAACAATGTGTCAAAAATCAATGTAGAAATTGCAAAGTTCAATCGGTAAAAACCTTACTGCATGTACCCTATGGTGTACACTTTAGTTTACACTTTGTCACGTGACATTACCCTGTTGGACAGTTTAAAATTCAAATAGTTTTTCCATCCAATTGACACTCGTCAACAATGCAAGTATTAAACAACATGTCAATAATCAGTATAGAAATAGCAAAGTTCAATCGGTAAAACATTGCGACAAGTACACTTTGGTGTACACTTTAGTTTACACTTTGCCACGTGTCATCACCCTGTTGGACAGTTTAAATTTCTAACGATTTTCCCATCCAATTGACACTAGGCAACAATCCAAGTGTCAAACAACGTGTCAAAATTATTTTACAAATAGCAAAGTTCAATCGGTATGAACCTTGCTACATGTACACTTTAGTTTACACTTTCCCACGTGACATTATCCTGTTGAACAGTTTAAATTTTCAATAGTTTTCCCGTCTAATTGGCACTTGACACAATGCAAGTATGAAACAACATGTCGAAAATCAGTGTACAAATAGAAAAGTTCAATCGGTAATAACCTTGTTGCATGTATACTATGGTGTACACTTTTGCTTACACTTTGCCACGTGACATTACCCTATTGGATAGTTTTAATTCCAAACAGTTTTTCCATCCAATTGACACTTGACAACAATGCAAGTGTCAAACAACGTGTCAAAAATCAGTGTAAAAATAGAAAAGTGCAATCGGTAAGAACCTTGCTACATGTATACTACGGTGTACACTTTAATTTACACTTTGCCATGTGACATTACCCTGTTGGACAGTTTAAAATTCAAACAGTTTTCCCATCCAATTGAACTTGACAACAATGCAAGTGTCTGACAACGCGTCAAAAATCAGTGTACAAATAGCAAAGTTCAATCGGTAAGAACCTTGCTACATGTACACTATAGTGTACCGTTTAGTTTACACTTCGCCACGTGACATTACCTTGTTGGACAGTTTAAATTTTAAATAGCTTTATCATCTAATTGACACATGAAAACAATGAAGGTATCAAACAATGTGTCAAAAATCAGTGTACAAATAGCAAAGTTCAATCGTTAAGAACCTTTCGACATGTACACTATAGTGTACACTTTAGTTTACACTTTGCCACGTGTCGTTACCCTGTTGGACAGTTTAAATTTCAAACAGTTTTCCCATCCAATTGATACTTGGCAATAGTACAAGTGTCAAACAACGTGTCAAAAATTAGTGTGCAAATAGCAATGTTCAATAGGTAAAAACCTTGCTACATGTACACTATGGTATACACTTTAATTTACACTTTGCCACGTGACATTACCCTATTGGACAGCCTAAATTTCAAATAGGTTTTCCATCCAATTGACACTTGACAATAATGAAGTGTCAAACAGCGTGTCAAAAATCAGTGTACAATTATCAAAGTTCAATCGGTAAGAACCATGCTACATGTACACTATGGTGTACACATTTTGTTTACACTTTGCCATGTGACATTACCCTATTGGGCAGTATAAATTACAAACATTTTTTCCACCCAATTGATATTTGAAAACTACGTAAGTGTCAAACAACCTGTCAAAAATCAGTTTACAAATAGCAAAGTTCAATCGGTACGAGCCTTGCTACATACACACTTTACATTGCACTTTACCACATGACATTACCCTGCTGGACAGTTTAAATTTCAAATAGTTTTTCCATCTAATTGACACTTGACAACAATGCAAGTGTCAAACAACGTGTTAAATATTTGGGTACAAATAGCAAAGTTCAATCGGTAAGGACCTTGCTAGATGTACACAATGATGTACACTTTAGTATACTCTTTGTCAGGTGACATTACACTGTTGGACAGTTTAAATTTTAAATAGTTTTCCTATAGTATTAACATTTGACAACTATGAAAGTGTCAAAGAACGTGTTAAAAATCAGTGTACATATAGCAAAGTTCAATCACTAAGCACCTTGCTACATGTACACTATGGTGTACACATTAGTTCACACTTTGCCCCGTGACATTACCTTGTTGCTCAATTTAAATTTCAAATAGTTTTTCCATCCAATTGTCACTTGACAATAATGCAAGTGTCAAACAACGTGTCAAAATTAGTTTACAAATAGCAAAGTTCAATCGGTAAGGACCTTGATACTTGTACACTATGGTGTACACTTTAGTTTACACTTTGCCACGAGAAATTACCATGTTGGACTATTTAAATTTCAAACAATTTTTCCATCCAATTAACACTTAACAACAATGCAAGTGTCAAACAAAGTGTCGAAAATCAGTGTACAATAGCAAAGTTCAATCGATGAGGACCTTGCTACTTGTACACTATGGTGTACACTTTAGTTTACACTTTGCCGCATGACATTACCCCGTAGAACAATTTAAATTTCAAACAGTTTTCCCATACAATTGACACTTGACATCAATGCAAGTGTCAAACAACGTGTCAAACATCAGTGTACAAACAGCAAAGTTCAATCGGTAAGAACCTTGCTACATGTACACTATGGTGTACACTTTAGTTTACACTTTGCCACGTGACATTACCCTGGTAGACAGTTTAGATTTCAAACAATTTTTCCATCCAATTGTCACTTGACAACAATGCAAGTGTCAAACAACGTGTCAAAAATCAGTTTACAAATAAAAAAGTTCAATCGGTAAGGACCTTACTGCATGTACTCTATGGTGTACAATTTAGTTTACACTTTTTCACGTGACATTACCCTGTCGGATAGTTTAAATTTCAAATAGATTTTACATCCAATTGACACTTGATAACAATCCAAGTGTTAAACAATGTGTCAAAAATCAGTGTACAAATAGCAAAGTTCAATCAGTAAGAACCTTACTGCATGTACCCTATGGTGTACACCTTAATTTACACTTTGTCACGTGACATTATCCTGTTGGACAGTTTAGAATTCAAATAGTTTTTTCATCCAATTGACACTCGTCAACAATGTAAGTGTTAAACAACGTGTCAATAATTAGTGTAGAAATACAAAGTTCAATCAGTAAGAACATTGTGACAAGTACACTTTGGTGTACACTTTAATTTACACTTTGCCACATGTCATCACCCTGTTAGACAATTTAAATTTCTAACAATTTTCCCATCTAATTGATACTTGGCAATAATACAAGTGTCAAACAACGTGTCAAAAATCAGTGTGTAAATAGCAATGTTCAATAGGTAAAAACCTTGCTACATGTACACTATGGTGTACACTTTAATTTACACTTTGCCACGTGACATTACCCTATTGGATAGCCTAAATTTCAAACAGTTTTCCCATCCAATTGACACTTGACAACAATGAAGTATCAAACAGCGTGTCAAAAATCAGTGTACAATTATCAAAGTTCAATCGGTAAGAACCTTACCATATAAACAATATGGTGTACACNACAATGTGTCAAAAATCAGTGTACAAATAGCAAAGTTCAATCAGTAAGAACCTTACTGCATGTACCCTATGGTGTACACCTTAGTTTACACTTTGTCACGTGACATTATCCTGTTGGACAGTTTAGAATTCAAATAGTTTTTTCATCCAATTGACACTTGTCAACAATGTAAGTGTTAAACAACGTGTCAATAATTAGTGTAGAAATACAAAGTTCAATCAGTAAGAACATTGTGACAAGTACACTTTGGTGTACACTTTAATTTACACTTTGCCACATGTCATCACCCTGTTAGACAATTTAAATTTCTAACAATTTTCCCATCTAATTGACACTAGGCAACAATGCAAGTGTCAAACAACGTGTCAAAAATTATTTTACAAATAGCAAAGTTCAGTCGGTATGAACCTTGCTACATGTACACTTTAGTTTACACTTTCCCCCATGACATTATCCTGTTGAACAGTTTAAATTTTCAATAGTTTTCCCGTCTAATTGGCACTTGACAACAATGCAAGTGTCAAACAACATGTCGAAAATCAGTGTACAAATAGAAAAGTTCAATCGGTAATAACCTTGCTGCATGTATATTATGGTGTACACTTTCGCTTGCACTTTACCACGTGACATTACCCTATTGGGTAGTTTTAATTTCAAATAGTTTTTCCGTCCAATTGACACTTAACAACAATGCAAGTGTCAAACAACGTGTCAAAAATCAGTGTAAAAATAGAAAAGTGCAATCGGTAAGAACCTTGCCACATATATACTACGGTGTACACTTTAATTTACACTTTGCCATGTGACATTACCCTGTTGGATAGTTTAAAATTCAAACAGTTTTCCCATCCAATTGAACTTGACAACAATGCAAGTGTCTGACAACGCGTCAAAAATCAGTGTACAAATAGCAAAGTTCAATGGGTAAGAACCTTGCTACATGTACACTATGGTGTACCGTTTAGTTTACACTTCACCACATGACATTACCTTATTGGACAGTTTAAATTTTAAATAGTTTTATCATCTAATTGACACATGAAAACAATGTAGGTATCGAATAATATGTCAAAAATCAGTGTACAAATAGCAAAGTTCAATCGTTAAGAACCTTTTGACATGTACACTATAGTGTACGCTTTAGTTTACACTGTGCCATGTGTCATTACCCTGTTCGACAGTTTAAATTTCAAACAGTTTTCCCATCCAATTGATACTTGGCAATAGTACAAGTGTCAAACAACGTGTCAAAAATTAGTGTGCAAATAGCAATGTTCAATAGGTAAAAACCTTGCTACATGTACACTATGGTATACACTTTAATTTACACTTTGCCACGTGACATTACCCTATTGGACAGCCTAAATTTCAAACAGGTTTTCCATCCAATTGACACTTGACAATAATGAAGTGTCAAACAGCGTGTCAAAAATCAGTGTACAATTATCAAAGTTCAATCGGTAAGAACCTTACCATATAAACAATATGGTGTACACACTTTAGTTTACACTTTACCACGTGACATTACCCTGTTGGACAGTACAAATTGCCAACAGTTCTCACTGCACCGGTTCCCTTTCAACCGGGTCGCTGCTGAGTTTTGAAAAATATTTTAATACCCTATATAATGTCCACAGAAGCTAATTTTTGACTATATCATATTATAAGAGGTTTACTACCTTAAATTAAAATTTGATGAAGTTTCGAGGTCGATAGCTATGAAAACAAATTTATTTTTACAATTACTATTTGAGACAAAAACTGGAACAGCAACATTACTTTTTAAGTTTTGCCAAAACTTCACGTCAATAGTCATTACATGCATGGAACCCATTCTAAAAATATTTTTTTGAAATTGTTTTCTTTTAGAATTGAATTATGGTTTAAATAAAAAAAGAAAATTCTTTAATTAAATTCTAAAATTTAATCTTTATACTTTCTTCTAAAAATATATTGAACTAACTTTATAGCTAAGGTACAATGGTTGAGTGACGTTTCCGTCCATGCGGGTCGGGCCGTTGCAGCGTGGTATCAGAGCACGAGTTTAGTCGATTTTGTAGACTTAGTGTATTTTATTTATGAGATGAAAAAAATGAAACATTTAAGGCACTCCATGGCATCTTGCGTCTATCAGTTGACCTCATCCGACGAACCCAAGGTATGGAATAAAATATTATGTTCCACATTATTTTTTCGAGCATGATTTTGATTTTTTTTAATCATTTAAGCTTGAATCTATGAAAAAATGCTTATGATGTTTTGAATGAAATACGCTATGTACATTAAATTTTGTTTAAATATACGTGAAGAAATGATGATTGGCCATCATATTAGAACCTCAAGAGCATAATGTATAAGTTGATATCACTAATGAAGATGACACATAATTGGACACTTATGTGACAGACATAGCTAGGACTTATCAAATCGCTAGAAAGGCCACAGTTTGTATAGCAGTGTTGAACCGTAGGGCCATCATCCAGTCCTATGAGAACTATGTGACTGACCCATCTTGTCCACTTGTTGAACACGTACATGATATCTACGAGAGATGTGTGGCAGCTATAGATGCGAGACTAGAGATCACACATATCGAGGCTATGAATAACCTTATACATTCACTTCCACCTCAGTGGGGAAACATGGGAGTCATCGTTAGGGATGAGATGCTAGAGGGTAACCATCCAGAGCACCCAAATACGATTGAATTTGGTATATATTATCAGACCTTTCTAGATAGATGGAGTGAGAGTTTAAAACCCCAACCGGAGATAGTAATTAAGCCCAATAATGAGGTTGAGCCTGAGCTCGAGCCCAAACCTCAGTTTGAATCAGACCCAGAGGAAGATCTCGAATGGGAGCATGAGGACGACTATGGGTTGGACTTAGAGAATGATCTTGAGCATGAACCTGAACCACAAGTTGAGATGGACCTAGAGTCAGGGCCTGAGACAAAAGACTCCTTCGAAGATGAGGCTCCACTGAAGAAGATTCACAAGATTCATAGGGATTAGGAATTTAGATTTCCATTTCCTTGTGATATCTTTTCCTTTATGTTTTTGAAAAAAAATAAAAAATTGTCGGCCTATTGTATGTCTTGATTGCAATGAGTACTATTAATAAAGGAAAATTATGATCAATTTGATGACTACCTTATTTTTTTAAGTATTCTGTTATTGGCAAATGAAGTTAATGTGAGATATTATATCTTATCTCTAGGAAAATGTCTCGAGCAAACCAGAACAACTTGATAAGGGATCTCCTACAAGCGGTTCAAGATCTTGGTAGGCTGAATCAAAATACCGCTCTACCTACACCAAAAGCTCCTATTACTCTTTCGACTCACGCCTCGGTAGTTGAGTTCTTTCGAAGGCATAAGCCCCCTACCTTCGATGGAGCATCTGGTCCACTAGTAGTTAAGGAATGGCTTCGTAAGCTAGAATGAGTTTTTCGGCTCATAGACTACACTGATGCCCAAAGGGTTCAATGTACGGAATTTATGTTTACTGGTGATGCAAGTCACTGGTGGGATTCGATGTCCTGAACTAGGACTCCGGAGCAACAAATGGCAATAACTTGGGAACAATTCAAGGAGAAATGGACAAATATTTTCCTCAATCTCTAAGGGATTTCAAGGAGAACGAATTCCTTCAACTCAAGCAGGGTAATATGTCCCCAACGAATTACGAGCGAAAGTTCGATCAACTCTCAAGGTATGCTCCACATCTGGTTGACACGAAAATTAAGAAAACTCGAAGGTTTGAGCAAGGGTTAAACCCAGACCTAAGTATGATCCTTATGTCACATCGCTTCATGTCGTACCGTGAGATGCTGGAACGAGCTCATGCTATCTGGTATCAAAAGGCTAATGCAGAGCAACATCGTCAATTATACGACCAGGAGGATAAAGGGCAAATTGGAAAGAGAAAGTGGAATGGTCAAGACAAAGGAAAGGGCAAATGGAAAAATAAGAAAGTTAATATCGGATCTAGTGCCAGTAAGGCCATGGTAGCTGCAGTAGCACCATGCCCTAAGTGTGGTAAGCCTCATCGTGGTGAATGCTTGTATGGGAAGAATGCCTATTTTTGGTGTGGCAAATCATGACATATTGCTAGGGATTGTCCCACATTTACTCAGAGGAAGGATGATAACAATGATCTGAACAAGAAGGGAAAAGCACGAGTTTTTACATTGACTCAAAAAGATGCAGAGGGGAACTCAAACGTAATAACAGGTATTTTATTGGTAGCCAATACACCTACTTATATACTGTTTGATTCAGGAGCTACTCACTCTTTTGTATCAACGTCTTTCATTGCTAAATCTAGTATTACTTGTAATAAGTCAAAGAGTACACTAGAAGTTAGCCTCCCCTCAGGCAGGACATTGAACATAGACAAGTGGAATTCAAAATAGATCTGGTTCCCGGAGCGACACCAGTATCTAAAGCCCCATACAGAATGGCCCCAAAGGAACTTCAGGAGTTGAAAATCCAATTACAAGAATTGTTAGACCTTGGTTTTATTCGACCAAGTGTATCACCATGGGGCGCACCAGTATTATTTGTAAAGAAGAAAGATGAAAGTATGAGGATGTGTATCGACTATCGGGAGTTGAACCGTTTGACCATCAAGAATAGGTATCCTCTCCCTAGAATTGAGGATTTATTTGATCAATTAAAAGAGGTTAAGGCATTTTCTAAGATTGATTTATGATCTGGATATCATCAATTGAAGGTTAAGGCAGTTGATATACCTAAGACAGCTTTCAGAACTCGTTATGGACATTACGAGTTCACAGTTATGCCATTCGGATTGACAAATGCTCTGGCAATGTTCATGGATCTGATGAATCAAGTATTTCATCAGTTTTTGGATCAATTTGTTATAGTCTTCATTGATGACATTTTGATATACTCCAAGAGTAAAGATCAATATGAGAAACATCTTAGAATAGCGTTAGAGATACTACACAAGGAAAAGTTATACGCCAAATTCAAAAAGTGCGAATTTTGGCTTGAACGAGTTGGATTTCTCGGTCATGTAGTTACTGGCCAAGGAATTGAAGTGGACCCAGTAAAGGTAGAAGCAGTAACTAATTGGAAGATACCGACTAATGCTGGTGAAGTTTGAAGTTTTCTAGGATTGGCTGGGTACTATCGAAGATTTATAGAGAGATTCTCCAAAATAGCTGGACCAATGACACAATTGACAAGGAAAGGAGTAAAGTTTCAATGGACAGATAAGTGTGAGCAAAACTTTCAGGAGCTAAAACAACGATTGATCACAACGCCTGTATTAACCATACCTGAATGTTCAGAGCGGTTTGTTATATATAGTGAGTATCCAAGCAAGGTTTGGGATGTATACTGATGCAGAATGGAAAAGTAATTTCCTATGCTTCAAGGTAATTGAAGCAACATGAACAGAACTACCCGATACATGATCTAGAACTTGTGGCAGTGGTTCATGCATTAAAGATATGACGCCATTACTTATATGGAGGGAAGTGCGATATTTATACGGATCATAAGAGTCTCAAATATTTCTTCACACAGAAGGAATTGAATATGAGATAGAGACGATGGTTGGAGCTACTGAAAGATTATGATTGCACTATTCATTATCATCCGGGTAAGGCTAATGTTGTTGCTGATGCTCTAAGAAAAAAGTCGATGGGACAGTTGGCATCATTACCTGTTATTTCGATGGAGTTGATCAAAGACTTGGAAAAGTTGCAAATTGAAGTGATTACTACACCAGAACAAGTCACTGCTCATTTAGCAACTTTTGTGGTTCGACCTACTCTTAGAGATCGGATCATAAAAGCACAGGATAAAGACCCATTCTTGCAGAA
>NW_019262670.1:0-2172 GCF_002742605.1 Olea europaea var. sylvestris | reverse complement strand
AGGAGAAAAGACTTGGAATTTGAAGTTGGAGAGAAAGTCTTTCTAAAGGTGGCACCAATAAAGGGTGTACTTAGGTTCGGCAAGAAAGGTAAACTACGACCTCATTATATCGAACCTTTTGAAATACTTGACAGGGTTGGAAATGTGGCTTATCAATTGGCGTTGCCACTTGAACCATCGGCAGTTCACAATGTGTTTCATATATCGATGATAAGAAAGTATATGCATGATCCTCATCATGTGGTCAACTACCAATCCTTGGAAGTACAAAAAGACTTATCTTATGAGGATTACCGATCAAGATACTGGATCGAAAGGTACATAAATTACGAAACAAGGAGATTCAACTGGTCAAGGTGCAACGGAATAATCATGGAGTAGAAGAAGCTACTTGGGAAAGAGAAGAAGAAGTTAAAGACAAATACCCAACACTCTTTGTCCAACCATAAGGTAAATTTCGAGGACGAATTTTTATTTAAGGTGTAAGGGTTGTAGTAGCCGAGAAAAAAAATAAAATTGAATTATGCTAATATTTTGTGATGATCTAGCACCACGAGCCTAACCCATTTTAGAAACGACCCATGGAAGCTCAACCCATTTAAGATTACAAAAGCCCAAATCATAAGTTAATTAAAAGCCCAGCAATTTAAGAGATTAAGTTTAAGTAAAATTGATTACAAAGATTTAATGAATAACTGGGTTGCCACAATGGCCATCTACATGGTATTTCATATAAGCAACCCAGGTTCGAATCACCATGTAGATATGTTTTATAAAACTTTCATATGAATTATTTTTATGGCTTAGAGGCTCTTCAAATTCTTAGTTAAAGACTAAGTTTAATAAATTTAATGATAATACAACTCCCCCACTTAATTTTTCATTAAAAAGAAAGGTTATAGAAGTGGAAGGTCACTTTTTCACTACACTCTTCTTCAAATCCGAATTTCATCTCATTTTCTCTCAAAAAAGAATATATTTCATATCAAGTTAAGTGTAAGGAATAACAAGGATGAGAAGAAGGAAGACTTTCTATACATTTTGTTCTTTTATCCAAGAAAATTCAAGATAGGTAGAGGTGCAAGTGTTCATTCGTTTTCAAATCTGATTTTTTGATAAATGTTTGAATGAAATGGTACCTACGGGTACAGTGCTTCGGCACTACAACAATTTGAATGATCATTCTCTGGCTCTACGTGTTATGATAATGCTATAGTAATTGGATTTTGTCGGAAATCCATCTACGTGCGACGGTATGAATCTATAGTTCGGAATTTCTAATTTGATAACGAATTACACCGATGATATCTATTGAGTTTCAAACTCATGGGTTAATTCCCTTCCTATAGGTTGAATGAATTTTTCTTGGGGCATAGATGATGGTAAAGGATGATGCAACATGTCATGGAGAAGTAGGTGATTTACATCTTTAGTTGATTTTGAGATGTTTACACTTTCTTTAAATTTGATTCCTATGAATATTGTGTGGATCTATTTTATGAACACTCATTATGAATAAATTATGTTTGAAAGTAGATATGCATCATAGGAATAAATTTACAAATCACCGTATAAAAAAAAGTTAGTGACTTAAAGTTTTGATGTCTCTTCAGAAATTTCAGTTTCTGCCTCATCTTTAAAAAAAATCATAACTCTTTCGTTACTTGGTACTTTATACAAAACCATCTGGATTGGATAGCCTAATAAGTTAGATACTGAATAAAATTGGAATCATGTCAATCCAATATCGGTAAAAGGTTATATGTCACATAAAGTAAACTGTGCTGGGTGCTGTGTCTATATTTTAGCTTCTACCCTTGTTTTCAAAAATTCATAACTCACTCGTTACTTGGAATTTTTGGATAAGACCAATTGGATTATAGTTCATGGATTAGCTACTGAATAAATTTGAAATCATATGGTTTTGACGTCGGTGGAATTTTATATGCCATTTTAAGTGAACTGCACCGGTTACCTTTCAACCGGGTCGCTGCTGAGTTTTGAAATATATTTCAATACCCCATATAATATAATGTCCACGGAAGCTAATTTTTGACTATGTCATATTATAAGGAGTTTAATACCTTACATTAAAATTTGATGAAGTTTCAAGGTCGATAGCTATAAAAACAAATTTATTTTTACAATTACTGTTTGAGACAAAAACTGGAA
>NW_019262669.1:4476-23117 GCF_002742605.1 Olea europaea var. sylvestris | reverse complement strand
TGTCCAACACTTCTTCAACTTGACATAATTAATACGAAAATTAATTATTCGGAGGCCTAAACGACGGAATTTGGCTAAAATCCTGTGATCCCGGGATGCCCCGCGTCCAATTTCTATGGCCGTTTCCAATCAACCTGCCAAATTTCTGCCCATTCCGACACCGTCGCGACAAATAACGAAATTCCCCCTGGTGCGGTTTGGCGTTGTTAATTTTCTGTCCAACACATCTTCAACCTGACATGATTAATACTTTAATTAATTATTCAGAGGTCTAAACAAAGGAATTTGGCTAAAATCCCGTGATCCCAGGTCTGTGCCCCGAGCCCAATTTCTCGGGCCGTTCCAATCCACATGCCAAATTTAGGGCCATTCCGACACTGTCGTGAGAAATGATAAAATTGCCCTTGGTGCGGTTCTTTTCTTTGTTAATTTTCTATCCAACACATCTTCAACCTGACATAATTAATACCTTAATTAATTATTTGGAGGCCTAAACGAAGGAATTTGGCTAAAATCCCGTGATCTCGGTCTGTGCCCGGAGTCCAATTTCTCGGGCCGTTTCCAATCGACCATCCAAATTTCGACCAATTCCAACACCGTCGCGAAAAATGACGAAATTGCCCCTGGTGCGGTTTTTCTTTGTTAATTTTTTGTCCAACACATCTTCAACCTGACATAATTAATACGAAAATTAATTATTCGGAGGCCTAAATAAAGGAATTTGGCAAAAATCCCGTGATCGCGGGTCTGTACCCCGAGTCCAAATTCTGGGGCCATTTCCAATCGACCGGCCAAATTTCGGCCCATTCCTACACCGTCGCGAGAAATGACGAAATTGCCCCTGGTGCGGTTTTTCTTTGTTAATTTTCTGTCCAACACTTCTTCGGCCTGACATAATTATTACGAGAATTAATTATTCGGAGGCATAAATGAAGAAATTTTGCTAAAATCCTGTGATCCCAGGTATGTGCCCCAACTCCAATTTCTCGGGCCGTTTCCAATCGACCTGCCAAATTTCGGCCCATTCTGACACCGTCGCGACAAATGACGAAATTGCCCCTGGTGCGGTTTTTCTTTGTTAAATTTATGTCCAACACTTCTTCATCCTGACATAACTAATACGAAAATTATTTATTCGAAGGCCTAAATGTAGGAATTTTGCTAAAATCCTGTGATCCCGGGTCTGTGCCCCGACTCCAATTTTTCTAGTTGTTTCCAATCAACCTGCCAAATTTCGGCCCATTCCGATATCGTCGCGACAAATGACAAAATTGCCCCTGGTGCGGCTTTTCTTTTTTAATTTTCTATCCAACACATCTTCAACCTGACATAATTAATACGAAATTTAATTATTCGGAGGCCTAAATGAAGGAATTTGGCTAAAATCCTGTGATCTCGGGTCTATGCCCCGAGTCATATTTCTTGGGCCGTTTCCAAGCAACCTGCCAAATTTTGGCCCATTACGACACCGTCGCGACAAATGACGAAATGGCCCCGGATGCGGTTTTTCTTTGTGAATTTTCTGTCCAACACTTCTTCAACCTGACATAATTAATACGAAAACTAATTATTCGGAAGCCTAAACGAAGGAATTTGGCTAAAATCCCGTGATCCCGGGCATGTGCCCCGAGTCTAATTTTTGGGGCCGTTTCCAAGCAACCTGCCAAATTTTGGCCCATTCCGACACCTTTGCGACAAATGACAAAATTGACCCTGGTGCGATTTTACGTTGTCAAGTTTCTGTCCAACACATCTTCAACTTGACATAATTAATACGAAAATTAATTATTCGTAGGCCTAAACGAAGGAATTTGGCAAAAATCCCGTGATCCCGGGACTGTGCCCAGAGTCCAATTTCTCGGGCCGTTTCCAATCAACCTGCCAAATTTCGGCCCATTCCAACACTGTCGTGACAAATGACAAAATTGCCTCCGGTGCGACTTTTCTTTGTTAATTTTCTGTTCAACACATCTTCAACCTGACATAATTAATATGGAAATTAATTATTCGGAGGCCTAAACCAAGGAATTTGGCTAAAATCACGTGATCCCGGGTATTGCCTCGACTCCAATTTCTCGGGCCGTCTCCAATCAACCTACCAAATTTCAGCCAATTCCAACACCGTCGTGACAAATGAAGAAATTTCCCCGGGTGCGGATTGTCTTTGTTAATTTTCTGTCCAACACTTCTTCAACCTGACATAATTAATATGGAAATTAATTATTAGGCCTAAATGAAAAATTTGGCTAAAATCCCATGATCCCGGATTTGTGCCCCGAGTCCAATTTCTGGGGCCGTTTCCAATCTACACGTCCAATTTCGGCCCATTCCGACACCGTCGCGAAAAACGACAAAATTGCCCCTGGTGGGGTTTTTCTTTGTTAATTTTCTGTCCGACACTTCTTTAGCCTGACATAATTAATACGGAAATTAATTATTCGGAGGCCTAAACGAACGAATTTGTCTTAAATCCCATGATCCTGGGTCTGCGCCCCGCGTCCAATTTCTCGGGCCGTTTCCAATCTACCAGCCTAATTTCGGCCCATTCCCACGCCGTCGCGAGAAATGATGAAATTACCCCTGGTGCGGTTTTTCTTTGTTAATTTTCTATCCAACACATCTTTAACCTGACATAATTAATACAAAAATTAATTATTCGGAGGCCTAAACGAAGGAATTTGGCTAAAATCCCATGACCTTGGGTCTGTGCCCTAAGTCCAATTTCTCTGTCATTTCCAATCAATCTGCCAAATTTTGGCCCATTCTAACACCATCGCGACAAATGACGAAATAGCCCCTAGTGTGGTTATTCTTTTTTAATTTTCTGTCCGACACTACTTCAACCTGACATAATTAATGCGAAAATTAATTATTCGGAGGCCTAAATGAAGGAATTTGCCTAAAATCCCGTGATCCCGAGTTTGGGACCCCACTCCAATTTTTCGGGCCGTTTCCAATCAATCTGCCAAATTTCGGCCCATTCCGACATCGTCGCGACAAATGACGAAATTGCCCCTGGTGCGGCTTTTCTTTGTTAATTGTCAGTCCAACACATCTTCAACCTGACATAATTAATACGGAGATTAATTATTCGGAGGCCTAAATGAAGGAATTTGCCTAAAATCCCGTGATCCCGAGTTTGGGACCCCACTCCAATTTTTCGGGCCGTTTCCAATCAATCTGCCAAATTTCGGCCCATTCCGACATCAAAATTAATACGAAAATTTATTATTCGGAGGCCTAAATGAAGGAATTTGCCTAAAATCCCGTGATCCCGAGTTTGGGACCCCACTCCAATTTTTCGGGCCGTTTCCAATCAATCTGCCAAATTTCGGCCCATTCCGACATCAAAATTAATACGAAAATTTATTATTCGGAGGCCTAAATGAAGGAATTTGCCTAAAATCCCGTGATCCCGAGTTTGGGACCCCACTCCAATTTTTCGGGCCGTTTCCAATCAATCTGCCAAATTTCGGCCCATTCCGACATCGTCGCGACAAATGACGAAATTGCCCCTGGTGCGGCTTTTCTTTGTTAATTTTCTGTCCGACACTTCCTCAACCTGACAAAATTAATACGAAAATTTATTATTCGGAGGCCTAAACGAAGGAATTTGGCTAAAATCGCGTGATCCCAGGCCTATGCCCCGAGTCCAATTTCTGGGGCGATTTCCAATCAAGTTGCCAAATTTTGGCCCATTCCGACACTGTCGTGACAAATGACGAAATTCCCGCTGGTGCGGCTTGGCATTGTTAATTTTCTGTCAACACATCTTCAACCTGACATAATTAATACTTTAATTAATTATTCGGAGGCCTAAACGAAGGAATTTTTCGGTCTGTGCCCCGAGCCCAATTTCTCGGGCCATTTCCAATCGACCAGCCAAATTTCGACCAATTCCAACACCGTCGCGAAAAATGACGAAATTGCCCCTGGTGCTGTTTTTCTTTGTTAATTTTCTGTCCAACACTTCTTCAGCCTGACGTAATTATTACTAGAATTAAGTATTCGAAGGCATAAACGAAGAAATTTTACTAAAATCCCGTGATCGCGGGTCTGTGTCCCGAGTCCAAATTCTGGGGCCGTTTCCAATCGATCGGCCAAATTTCGGCCCATTCTGACACCATCGCGAGAAATGACAAAATTGCCCCTGGTGCTGTTTTTCTTTGTTAATTTTCTGTCCAACACTTCTTCAGCCTGACGTAATTATTACTAGAATTAAGTATTCGAAGGCATAAACGAAGAAATTTTACTAAAATCCCGTGATCCCAGGTATGTGCCCCAAGTCCAGTTTCTCGGGCCATTTCCAATCGACCTGCCAAATTTCGGCCCATTCTAACACCGTCGAGACAAACGACAAAATTACCCCTGGTGCGGCTTTTCTTTGTTAAATTTATGTCCAACACTTCTTCATCCTGACATAACTAATACGAAAATTATTTATTCGAAGGCCTAAACGTAGGAATTTTGCTAAAATCTGGTGATCCCAGGTCTGTGCCCTGACTCCAATTTTTCGGGTTGTTTCCAATCAACCTTCCAAATTTTTGCCCATTCTGACATCGTCGCGACAAATGACGAAATTGCCCCTGGTGCGGCTTTTCTTTTTTAATTTTCTGTCCAACACATCTTCAACTTGACATAATTAAGACGAAAATTAATTATTCGGAGGCCTAAATGAAGGAATTTTGCCAAAATCTCGTGATCCTGGGTTTGATCCCCGAGTCCAATTTCTGGGGCCGTATCCAATCAACCTGCGAAATTTCGGCCCATTCCGACACTGTCGTGACAAATGACGAAATTGGCCCTGGTGCGGCTTTTCTTTTTAATTTTCTGTCCAACACATCTTCAACCTGATGTAATTAATACGAAAATTTATTATTCGGAGGCCTAAACGAAAGAATTTTGCTAAAATCCCGTGATCCTTGGTCTGTGCCCCATGTCCAATTTCTCGGGCCATTTCCAATAAACCTGCCAAATTCTGGCCCATTCCGACACCGTCGCGACGAATGATGAAATTTTCCCTAGTGCGGATTGTCTTTATTAATTTTCTATCCAACACTTCTTTAACCTGACATAATTAATACGGAACTTATTTATTCGGAGTCCTAAACGAAAAAATTTAGCTAAAATCCCGTGATCCCGGATCTATGCCCCGAGTCCAATTTCTTGGGCCGTTTCCAATCTACCTGCCCAATTTTGGCCCATTCCGACACCGTCGCGACAAATGACGAAATTGCCCCTGGTGGGGTTTTTCTTTGTTAATTTTCTTTCCAACACTTCTTCAGCCTGACATAATTAATATGGAAATTAATTATTCGGAGGCCTAAACGAAGGAATTTGTCTAAAATCCCATGATCCCGGGTCTGTGTCCCGAGTCTAATTTCTCGGGCCGTTTCCAATCAAACTGTCAAATTTTGGACCATTCCGACACCGTCGCGACAAATGACGAAATTGCCCTTGGTGCGGTTTCACTTTGTTAATTTTCTGTCCAACACTTCTTCAACTTGACATAATTAATACGAAAATTAGTTATCCGGAGGCCTAAACGATGGAATTTGGCTAAAATCCCGTGATCCCGGGATGCCCCACGTCCAATTTCTATGGCCATTTCCAATCAACCTGCCAAATTTCGGCCCATTCCGACACCGTCGCGACAAATAACGAAATTCCCCCTGGTGCGGTTTGGCGTTGTTAATTTTCTGTCCAACACATCTTCAACCTGACATAATTAATACTTTACTTAATTATTCAGAGGTCTAAACGAAGGAATTTGGCGAAAATCCCGTGATCCCAGGTCTGTGCCCCGAGCCCAATTTCTCGGGCCATTTCCATTCCACCAGCCAAATTTAGGCCCATTCCGACATTGTCGTGAGAAATGATAAAATTGCCCTTGGTGCGGTTTTTCTTTGTTAATTTTCTGTCCAACACATCTTCAACCTGACATAATTAATACGAAAATTAATTATTTGGAGGCCTAAACGAAGGAATTTGGCTAAAATCTCGTGATCCCGGGTTTGTGCCCCGAGTCCAATTTCTAGGGCTGTTTCCAATCTAACTGCCCAATTTCGGCCTACTCCGACACCGTCGCGACAAATGATGAAATTGCCCCTTGTGCGGTTTGCCGTTGTTAATTTTCTGTCCAACACATCTTCAACCTGACATAATTAATACTTTATTTAATTATTCGGAGGCCTAAACGAAGGAATTTGGCTAAAATCCAGTGATCTTGGGTCTGTGCCCTGAGTCCAATTTCTCAGGCCGTTTCCAATCGACCGGCCAAATTTTGGCCCATTCCGACACCATCACGAGAAATGACGAAATTGCCCCTGGTGTGGTTTTTCTTTGTTAATTTTCTGTCCAACACTTCTTCAGCCTGACATAATTATTATGAGAATTAATTATTCGGAGGCATAAACGAAGAAATTTTGCTAAAATCCTGTGATCCCAGGTATGTGCCCCAAGTCCAATTTCTCGGGCCATTTCCAATCGACCTGCCAAATTTCGGCCCATTCCGACACCGTCGCGACAAACGACGAAATTGCCCCTGGTGCGGTTTTTCTTTGTTAAATTTATGTCCAACACTTCTTCATCCTGACATAACTAATACGAAAATTATTTATTCGAAGGCCTAAACGTAGGAATTTTGCTAAAATCCTGTGATCCCAGGTCTGTGTCCCGACTCCAATTTTTCGGGTTGTTTCCAATCAACTTGCCAAATTTCGACCCATTCCGACATCATCGCGACAAATGACAAAATTTCCCCTGGTGCGGCTTTTCTTTTTTAATTTTCTATCCAACAAATTTTCAACCTAACATAATTAATATGGAAATTAATTATTCGGAGGCCTAAATGAAGGAATTTTGCAAAAATCCTGTGATCCTGGGTTTGATCCCCGAGTCCAATTTCTGGGGCCGTTTCCAATCAACCTGCCAAATTTCGGCCCACACCGACACTGTCGCGACAAATGACGAAATTGCCTCTGGTGCTGCTTTTCTTTGTTAATTTTCTGTCCAACACATCTTCAACCTGACATAATTAATACGAAAATTTATTATTCGGAGACCTAAATGAAAGAATTTTGCTAAAATCCCGTGATCCCGGGTCTGTGCCCCATGTCCAATTTCTCGGGCCGTTTCCAACAAACCTGCCAAATTTTGGCCCATTCCGACACCGTCGTGACGAATGTAGAAATTTCCCCTGGTGCGGATTGTCTTTATTAATTGTCTGTCCAACACTTCTTCAACCTGACATAATTAATTAATTATTCGGAGGCCTAAACAAAAAAATTTAGCTAAAATCCCGTGATCCCGGATCTGTGCCCGAGTCCAATTTCTTGGGCCGTTTCCAATCTACCTGCCCAATTTTGGCCCATTCCGACACCGTCGTGACGAATGTAGAAATTTCCCCTGGTGCGGATTGTCTTTATTAATTGTCTGTCCAACACTTCTTCAACCTGACATAATTAATTAATTATTCGGAGGCCTAAACGAAGGAATTTGTCTAAAATCCCATGATCCTGGGTCTGTGCCCCGAGTCCAATTTCTTGGGCCGTTACCAATCAAACTGTCAAATTTCGGCCCATTCCGACACCGTCGCGACAAATGACGAAATTGCCCCTGACGCAGTTTTACTTTCTTAATTTTCTGTCCAACACTTCTTCAACTTGACATAACTAATATGAAAATTAATTATTCGGAGGCCTAAACAAAGGAATTTGGCTAAAATCCCGTGATACTAGGATGCCTCGAGTCCAATTTTCGTGGCCGTTTCCAATCAACCTGCCAAATTTCGGCCCATTCCGACACCGTCGCGACAAATAACGAAATTCCCCCTGGTGCGGTTTGGCGTTATTAATTTTCTGTCCAACACATCTTCAACCTGACATAATTAATACTTTAATTAATTATTCAGAGGTCTAAACGAAGTAATTTGGCTAAAATCCCGTGATCCCGAGTCTATGCCCCGAGTCCTATTTCTGGGGCCATTTACAATCTACCTGCCCAATTTCGGCCCATTCTGACACTGTCGCGACAAATGACGAAATTGCCCCTTGTGCAATTTGCCATTGTTAATTGTCTATCCAACACATCAACTTGGCATAATTAATACTTTAATTATTTATTCGGAGGCCAAAACGAAGGCATTTTGCTAAAATCCCGTGATCCCGGGTATGTGCCACAAGTCCAATTTCTCGGGCCATTACTAATAAACTTGCTAAATTTCGGCCCATTCCGACAATGTCGCGACAACTAACTAAATTGCCCTGGTGCGATTTTTCTTTGTTAATTTTCTGTCCAACACTTCTTCAACCTGACATAATTAATACAGAAATTAATTATTCGGAGGCATAAACGAAGGAATTTGGCCAAAATCCCGTGATCCCGGGTCTGTGCCCAGACTCCAATTTTTGGGGCCGTTTCCAATCAACCTGCCAAATTTCGGCCCCTTCCGTCATCGTCGCGACAAATGACGAAATTGACCCTGATGCGGTTTTTCTTTTTTAATTTTCTGTCCAACACTTCTTCAACCTGACATAATTAATACGAAAATTAATTATTCGGAGGCCTAAACGAAGGAATTTTGCTAAAATCCCGTGATCCAGGGTCTGTGCCCTAACTCCAATTCCTGGGGCCGTTTCCAATCAACCTACAAAATTTCGGCCCATTCCGACACCGTCGCGACAATTGACAAAATTGCCCCTGGTGCAGTTTTGCATTGTTAATTTTCTGTCCAACACGTCCTCAACATGACATAATTAATACTGAAATTAATTATTCGGAGGCCTAAACGAAGGAATTTGGCTGAAATCCCGTGATCCCGGGTTTGTGCTCCGAGTCCAATTTCTCAGGCCGTTTCCAATTAACCTGCCAAATTTTGGTCCATTCCGACACCGTCGCGACAATTGACAAAATTGCCCCTGGTGCAGTTTTGCATTGTTAATTTTCTGTCCAACACTTCTTCAACCTGACATAATTAATTAATTATTCGGAGGCCTAAACGAAGGAATTTGGCTAAAATCCCGTGATCCCGGGTTTGTGCTCCGAGTCCAATTTCTCAGGCCGTTTCCAATTAACCTGCCAAATTTTGGTCCATTCCGACACCGTCGCGACAAATGACGAAATTACCCCTGGTGCGATTTTTCTTTTTTAATTTTTTGTCCAACAATTCTTCAACCTGACATAATTAATTAATTATTCGGAGGCCTAAACGAAGGAATTTGGCTGAAATCCCGTGATCCCGGGTCTGTGCCCCGACTCCAATATTTGGGGCCGTTTCCAACCATCCTCCCAAATTTCGGCCCATTCTGACACCATCGTGACAATGACAAAATTACCCCTGGTGTGATTTGTCTTTGTTAATTTTATGTCCAACACTTCTTCAGCCAGACATAATTATTATGGAAATTAATTATTCGGAGGCCTAAACGAAGGAATTTGGCTAAAATCCCGTGATCCCGGGTTTGTGCTCCGAGTCCAATTTCTCAGGCCGTTTCCAATAAACTTGCCAAATTTTGGTCCATTCCGACACCGTCGCGACAAATGACGAAATTACCCCTGGTGCGATTTTTCTTTTTTAATTTTTTGTCCAACAATTCTTCAACCTGACATAATTAATTAATTATTCGGAGGCCTAAACGAAGAAATTTGGCTAAAATCCCATGATCCCGAGTCTATGCTTCGAGTCCAATTTCTGGGGCCGCTTTCAATCAACCTGCCAAATTTCGGCCCATTCCGACACCATCGCGACAAATTACGAAATTACCCCTGGTGCGATTTTTCTTTTTTAATTTTCTGTCCAACTCTTCTTCAACCTAACATAATTAATACGAAAATTAATCATTCGGCTGCCTAAATGAAGGAATTTAGCTAAAATCCCATGATCCCGGGTTTGTGCATCGACTCTAATTTCTGGGAACGTTTCCAATCAACCTGCCAAATTTTGGCCCATTCTGACACCGTCGAGACAAATGACGAAATTGCCCCGGGTGTGGTTTTGCGTTGTTAACTTTCTGTCCAACACATCTTCAACCTGACATAATTAATACGGGAATTAATTATTCGGAGGCCTAAACGAATGAATTTGGCTAAAATACCATGATCCCCGATTAGTGCCCCGAGTCCAATTTCTCAGGCCATTTCCAATCAACCTACCAAATTTCGACCCATTCCGACACCGTCATGACAAATGATGAAATTGTCACTGGTGCAGTTTTGCGTTGTTAATTTTCTGTCCAACACATCTTTAACCTGACATAATTAATACGAAAATTAATTATTCGGAGGCCTAAACGAAGGAATTTGGCAAAAATCTTGTGATTCCAGGTCTGTGCCCTGAGTCCAATTTCTCGGGCCGTTTCCAATCAACCTGCCAAATTTTGGCCCGTTACGACATCGTTGCGACAGATGAAAAAATTTTCCCTGGCGCGGTTTCACGTTGTTAATTTTCTGACCAACACATCTTCAACCTGACATAATTAATTCGAAAATTAATTATTCGGAGGCCAAAACGAAGGAATTTGGATAAAATCTCATGATTCCGGGTCTGTGCCCCGAGACCAATTTCTCGTGCCGTTTCCAATCAACCTGCCAAATTTCGGCCCATTCCGACACGGTCGTGACAAATCATGAAAATGCCCCTGGTGCGATATTTATTTTTTAATTTTCTATCCAACATTTCTTCAACCTGACATAATTAATACGGAAATTAATTATTCGGAGGCCTAAACAAAGGAATTTGGCTAAAATTCCGTGATCCCGGGTCCGTGCCCCGACTCCAATTTCTAGTGCCGTTTCCAATCAACCTGCCAAATTTTGGCCCATTCAGACAACGTCGTGACAAATGATAAAATTGCCCTTGGTGCGATTTTGCGTCAATAATTTTCTGTCCAACATTTCTTCAACCTAACATAATTAATACGGAAATTAATTATTTGGAGGCCTAAACGAAGAAATTTGCCTAAAATCCCGTGATCCATGTTCTGTGCCCCGAGTCCAATTTCTCTGGTCGTTTTCAATCAACCTGCCAAATTTCGGCCCATTCCGACACCGTCGTGACAAATGACGAAATTGCCCCTAGTGCGGTTTTTCTTTTTTAATTTTCTGTCCAACACTTCTTCAAGCTGACATAATTAATACGGAAATTAGTTATTCGAAGGCCTAAACGAAGGAATTTGGCTAAAATCCTGTGATCCCATGTCTGTGCCCCAACTCCAATTTCTGGGGCCGTTTCCAATCAACCTGCCAAATTTCGGCCCATTCCGACACTGTTGTAACAAATGACAAAATTGCCCCTGGTGCGGTTTTGCGTTGTTAGATTCTGTCCAACACATCTTCAACCTGACATAATTAATACGGAAATTAATTATTCGGAGGCCTAAACGAAGGAATTTGGCTAAAATCCCGTGATTTTGGTTCTGTACCCCCGGCTCCAATTTCTTGGGCCGTTTCCCATCTACCTACAAAATTTTGTCCCATTCCGACACCGTCGCGACAAATGACAAAATTGCCCATGGCGCGATTTTTCTTTGTTAATTTTCTGTCCAACACTTCTTCAACCTGACATAAATAATTCAGAAATTAATTATTCGAAGGCCCAAACGATGGAATTTGGCTAAAATCCCATGATCTCGGGTCTGTGCCCCGATTCCAATTTCTGGGGCAGTTTCCAATCAACCTACCAAATTTCGGCTCATTCCAACACTGTCACGACAAATGACAAAATTGCCCCTGGTGCGGTTTTCCGTTGTTAATTTTCTGTCCCACACATCTTCAACCTGACATAATTAATACAAAAATTAATTATTCGGAGGTCTAAACGCAGGAATTTGGCTAAAATCCCGTGATCTCGGGTCTATGCCCCGAGTCCAATTTCCTAGGCCGTTTCCAATCAACCTGTCAAATTTCGGCCCATTCCGACACCGCCGCGACAAATGACGAAATTGTCCTTGGTGCGGTTTTTCTTTTTTAATTTTCTGCCCAACACTTCTTCAATCTGACATAATTAATAAGGAAATTAATTATTCGGAGGCCTAAATGAAGGAATTTGGCTAAAATCCTGTAATCCCGGGTATGCGCCCCGAGTCTAATTTTTGGGGCCATTTCCAATCGACCTGCCAAATTTCGGCCCATTTCGAACCCATCGCGACAAATGACGAAACTGTCCCTGGTGCGATTTTTCTTTGTTAATTTTCTGTCCAACATTTCTTCAACCTGACATAATTAATACGGATATTAATTATTCAGAGGCCTAAAGGAAGGAATTTGGCTAAAATCCTATGATCCCGAATCTATACCCGACTCCAATTTCTCGGGCCGTTTCCAATCAACCTGCCAAATTTCGGCCCATTTCGACACCGTTGCGACAAAAGAATAAATTGCCCCTGGTGCTTTTCTTAATTTTCTGTCCAACACATCTTCAACCTGACATAATTAATACGAAAATAAATTATTCAGAGGCCTAAACGATGCAATTTGGCTAAAATCCTGTGATCCCGGGTCTATGCCCCGAGTCCAATTTCTTGGGCCGTTTCGAACCAACCTACCAAATTTCGGCCTATTCCGACACGGTCGCGACAAATGACGAAATTGCCCTTGGTACGGTTTTTCTTTTTTAATTTTTTGTCCAATACATTTTCAACCTGACATAATTAATACGGAAGTTAATTATTCGGAGGCCTAAATGAAGGAATTTGGCTAAAATACCGGGATCCCGGGTCTGTGCCTCGACTCCAATTTTTGGGGCCGTTTCAAATCAACCTGCCAAATTTCAGCACATTCCAACACCGCCGCGACGAATGTCGAAATTGCCTTTAGTGCGATTTTTCTTTATTTAATTTTCTGTCCAACACTTCTTCAACTTGACATAATTATACAGGAATTAATTATTCGGAGGCCTAAACGAAGGAATTTGGCTAAAATCCCGTGATCCCGGGTCTATGCCCTGAGTCCAATTTCTCGGGCCGTTTCCAATCAACCTGACAAATTTTGGCCCATTCCAACACTGTCGCGACAAATGACGAAATTGCCCCTGGTGCGGTTTTTCTTTTTTAATTTTTTGTCCAACACTACTTCAACCTGACATAATTAATGCGGAAATTAATTATTCGGAGGCGTAAACGAAGGAATTAGGCTAAAATCCCGTGATCCCGGGTCTGTGCCTCGAGTCCAATTTCTCGGGCCGTTTTCAATCAACTTGCCAAATTTTGGCCCATTCCGACACCGTCGCAACAAATGACGAAATTGCCCCTGGTGCGGCCTTTCTTTGTTAATTTTCTGTCCGACACTTCTTCAACCTGACATAATTAATACAGAAATTAAAATCCCGTGATCCAGAGTCTGGGCTCCAACTCCAATTTCTCGGGCCGTTTCCAATCAACCTGCCAAATTTCGACCCATGTCGACATTGTCGCGACAAATGACGAAATTGCCCTTGGTACGATTTTTCGTTGTAAATTTTATGTCCAACACTTCTCCAACCTAACATAAGTAATAAGGAAATTAATTATTTGGAGGCCTAAATGAAGGAATTCGGCTAAAATCACATGATCCTGGGTATGTGCCCCGAGTCCAATTTCTGGGGTCGTTTCCAATCAACCTGCCAAATTTCGTCCCATTCCGACACTGTCGCAACAAATGATGAAATTGCCTCTGGTGCGACTTTTCTTTGTTAATTTTATGTCCAACACATCTTCAACCTGACATAATTAATGCAGAAATTAATTATTCGGAGGCCTAAACGAAGGAATTTAACTAAAATCCCGTGATCCCCGGTCTGTGCCCTGAGTCCAATTTCTCGGGCCGTTTCCAATCAACCTGCCAAATTTTGGCCCATTCCAACAACGTCGCGACAAATGACGAAATTGCCCTTGGTGCGGTTTTTCTTTTTTAAATTTCTGTCCAACACTACTTCAACCTGACATAATTAATGCGGAAATTAATTATTCGGAGGCGTAAACGAAGGAATTTGGCTAAAATCTCGTGATCCCAGGTCTGTGCCCCGAGTCCAATTTCTCGGGCCGTTCTCAATCAACTTCCCAAATCTCAGCCCATTCTGACACCGTCGCGACAAATGACGAAATTGCCCCTGCTGCGGCTTTTCTTTGTTAATTTTTTGTCCAACACTTCTTCAACCTGACATAATTAATACAGAAATTAAAATCCCGTGATCCCAAGTCTAGGCCCCGACTCCAATTTCTCGGGCCGTTTCCAATCAACCTGCTAAATTTGAGCCCATTCCGACATTGTCGCGACAAATGACGAAATTGCCCCTGGTGCGGCTTTTCTTTGTTAATTTTCTGTCCAACACATCATCAACCTGACATAATTAATACGGAAATTAATTATTCGGAGGTCTAAATGAAGGACTTTTGCCAAAATCCCGTGATCCCGGGTCTGTGCCCCGAGTCCAATTTCTCGGGCCGTTTGCAATCAACCTGCCAAATTTTGCCCCATTCCAACACCGTCGCGACAAATGACAAAATTGCCCCTGGTGCAATTTTTCTTTTTTACTTTTCTGTCCTACACTACTTCTACCTGACATAATTAATGCGGAAATTGATTATTCGGAGGCCTAAACGAAGGAATTTGGCTAAAATTCCGTGATCTCGGGTCTTTGCCCCGAGTCTAATTTCTCAGGCTGTTTCCAATCAACTTTCCAAATTTTGGCCCATTCCGACACCGTCGTGACAAATGACGAAATTGCCCCTGGTGCGGTTTTCTCTTTTTTAATTTTCTGTCCAACACTTCTTCAACCTGACATAATTAATACGGAAATTAATTATTCAGAGGCCTAAACAAAGGAATTTGTCTAAAATCTCATGATCCGAGTCTATGCCCCGATTCCAATTTCTGGGGCCGTTTCCAATCAACCTGCCAAATTTCGGCCCATTCTGACCGTCGTGGCGATAAATAACAAAATTGCCCACAGTGTGCTTTTGCATTGTTAATTTTCTGTTCGAAAAATCTTCAACCAAACATCATTAATAAGGAAATTAATTATTCGGAGGCCTAAACGAAGGAATTTGGCTAAACTCCCGTGATCCCGGGTCTGTGCCCCGACTCTAATTTCTAGTGCCATTTCCAATCAACCTGCCAAATTTCGGCCCATTTCGACAGAGTCGCGACGAATGACAAAATTGCCCCTGGTGCGGTTTTTCTTTGTTAAATTTCTGTCCAACACTTCTTCAACCTGACATAATTAATACAGAAATTAATTATTCGGAGGCCCAAACGAAGGAATTTGGCTAAAATCCCATGATCCTGGGTCTGTGCCCCGACTCCAATTTCTGGGGCTATTTCCAATCAACCTGGCGAATTTCGGCCCATTCCATCACCGTCGCGACAAATGACAAAATTGCCCTTGATGCGGTTTTGCGTTGTTAATTTTCTGCCCAACACACCTTCATCCTAACATAATTAATACGAAAATTAATTATTCGAGGTCTAAACGAAGGTATTTGGCTAAAATCCCGTGATCCCAGGTCTGTGCCCCGAGTCCAATTTCTCGGGCCGTTTCCAATCAACCTGCCAAATTTCGGCCCATTCCGACACCGTCGCAACAAAAGACAAAATTACCCCTGGTGCGGCTTTTCTTTCTTAATTTTCTGTCCAACACATTCTCAACCTGACATAATTAATACCGAAATTAATTATTTGGAGGCCTAAACGAAGGAATTTCGCTAAAATCCCGTGATCCCGGGTCTGTGCCCCGACACCAATTTCTGTGGCCGTTTCCAATCTACCTGCTAAATTTTGGCCCATTCCGACACCGTCGCGACAAATGACAAAATTGCTCCTGGTGCGATTTTCTTTGTTAATTTTCTACAGAAATTAATTATTCGGTGGCCTAAATGAAGGAATTTTGCTAAAATCTCGTGATCCCGGCTATGTGCCCGAGTCTAATTTTTCGGGCCGTTTCCAATCAACTTGCCAAATTTCGGCCCATTTCGACACCGTCGCGACAAATGACGAAATTGTCCCTGGTGCGGCTTTTTTTTTTTATTTTTTGTCCAACACTTCTTCAACCTGACATAATTAATACGAAAATTAATTATTCGGAGTCCTAAACGAAGAAATTTGGCTAAAATCCTGAGATCCCAGTTCTGTGCCCCGAGTCCAATTTTTGGGGCCGTTTCCAATCGACCTGCCAAATTTCGGCCCATTCGAAACCCATCGCGACAAATGACAAAATTGCCCCTGGTACGATTTTGCTTTGTTAATATTCTGTCCAACACATCTTCCACCTAACATAATTAATACAAAAATTAATTATTCAGAGGCTTAAACAAAGGAATTTGGCTAAAATCCCGTGATCCCAGGTTATGTGCCTCCAGTCCAATTTTTCGGGCCGTTTCCAATCAACCTGCCAAATTTTTGCCCATTCCGACACCGTCACGACAAATGACGAAATTGTTCCAGGTGCTGTTTTTCTTTTTTAATTTTTTGTCCAACACTTCTTCAACCTGACATAATTAATACGGAAATTAATTATTCGGAGGCCTAAATGAAGGAATTTGGCTAAAATCCTGTGATCTCAGGTCTGTGCCCCGAGTCCAATTTTCGAGGCCGTTTCCAATCGACCTGCCAAATTTCGGCCCATTCCGAACCCATTGCGACAAATGATGAAATTGCCCCTGGTGCGGTTTTTCTTTGCTAAATTTCTGTCCAATACTTCTTCAACCTAACATAAGTAATATGGAAATTAATTATTCGGAGGTTTAAACGAAGGAATTTGGCTAAAATCTGGTGATCCCGGATATGTGCCCCCGAGTCCAATTTATCGGGCCATTTCCAATCAACTTGCCAAATTTCGGCCCATTCTGACACCATCGTGACAAATGACAAAATTGCCCATGGTGCAATTTTGCGTTGTTAATTTTCTGTCCAACACATCTTCAACCAGACAAAATTAATATGGAAATTAATTATTCGGAGCCCTAAACGAAGGAATTTGGCTAAACTCCCGTGCTCCCGGGTTTGTGCCCCGAGTCCAATTTCTCGGGTAGTTTCCAATCAACCTGTCAAATTTCGGCCCATTTCGAAATCATCGCAATAAATGACGAAACTACCCCTGGTGCGGTTTTATTTTTTTAATTTTCTGTCCAATACTTCTTCAACCTGACATAATTAATGCGGAAATTAATTATTCGGAGGCCTAGAAGAAGGAATTTGGCTAAAATCCAGTAATACCGGGTCTGTGCCTTGACTCCAATTCCTAGGGCCGTTTCCAATCAACTTGCCAAATTTCAGCCCATTCCGACACCGTCGCGACAAACGATAAAATTGCCCCTCGTGCGGTTTTGCGTTGTTAATTTTCAGTCCCACACATCTTCAACCTAACATAATTAATACGGAAATTAATTATTCGGAGGCCTAAAAGAAGGAATTTGGCTAAAATCCCGTGATTCCAGGCTTGTGCCCCGAGTCCAATTTCTCGGGCCATTTCCAATCAACATGCCAAATTTCGGCCCATTCTGACATCATCGCGACAAATGACGAAATTGCCACTGGTGCGGTTTTATCTTTTTTTAATTTTCTGTCCAACATTTCTTCAACCTGACATGATTAATACGGAAATTAATTATTCGGAGGCCTAAACGAAGAAATTTGGCGAAAATCTCGTGATCCCGGGTCTGTGCCCCGACTCCAATTTCTCGGGCCGCTTCCAATCAAGCGGCCAAATTTCGGCCCATTCTGACGCCATGGCGACAAATGACGAAATTTCCCACTTTGTGGTTTTGCGTTGTTAATTTTCTGTCCAACACATCTTCAACCAGATATCATTAATAGGGAAATTAATTATTCGGAGCCCTAAACGAAGGATTTGGCTAAACTCCCATGATCCCGTTTCTGTGCCCCGAGTCCAATTTCTCGGGCCGTTTCGAATCAACCTGTCAAATTTCGGCCCATTCCGAAATCATCGCAATAAATGATGAAACTACCCCTGGTGCGGTTTTTCTTGTTTAATTTTCTGTCCAACGCATCTTCAACCTGACATAATTAATACGGAAATTAATTAGTCGGAGGCCTAAAAGAAGGAATTTGGCTAAAATCCCGTGATCCCGGGTTGTGCCCCGACTCCAATTTCTGGGGCCGTTTCCAATCAACCTGCCAAATTTCGGCCCATTCCGACACCGTCGCGACAAATGATAAAATTGCCCCTGGTACAGTTTTGCGTTGTTAACTTTCTGTCCAACAAATCATCAACCTAACATAATTAATACGGAAATTAATTATTCAGAGGCCTAAAAGAAGGAATTTGCCTAAAATCCTGTGATCCCTGGCCATTTCCGATCAACATGCCAAATTTCGGCCCATTCTGACATCATCGCGACAAATGACGAAATTGCCACGGGAGCGGTTTTCTCTTTTTTAATTTTCTATCCAACACTTCTTCACCCTGACATAATTAAAATGAAAATTAATTATTCGGAGGCCTAAACAAAGGAATTTGGCTAAAATCTCGTGATCCGAGTCTATGCCTCGACTCCAATTTCTGGGGCCGTTTCCAATCAACCTGCCAAATTTCTGCCCATTCTGACGCCGTGGCGACAAATGACAAAAATTGCCCACGGTGTGGTTTTGCGTTGCTAATTTTCTGTCCAACACATCTTCAACCAGACATCATTAATAGGGAAATTAAT
>NW_019262669.1:0-233 GCF_002742605.1 Olea europaea var. sylvestris | reverse complement strand
ACCTACCAAATTTCGGCCCATTCCAACACCGTCGCATCAAATGACAAAATTGCTCTTGATGCGGTTTTGCGTTGTTAATTTTCAGCCCAACACATCTTCATCCTGACATAATTAATACGAAAATTAATTATTCGAGGTCTAAACGAAGGTATTTGGCTAAAGTCCCGTGATCCCGGGTCTGTGCCCCGAGTCCAATTTCTCGGGCCGTTTCCAATCAACCTGCCAAATTTCGG
>NW_019262668.1:0-23137 GCF_002742605.1 Olea europaea var. sylvestris | reverse complement strand
AACGGACAACGTGTGCAAAAGTTACGCTCAATTCTTCTTGCGCTGACTCTCCAAGCGTTCCAAATACGCTAGTGCTCGTTCTTCGAAAAATGACCGAAATCCCTCATACGTCACGATGAAGTGGTGAGTTCAATCCAAAACGATCGCTACATTTTCAAAAAGTACTTATGGGCCCAAAACAGACACCGTGTGCAAAAGTTACGCTTAATTCTTCGAACGCCGACAATCCAAGCGTTCCAAATACGCAAGTGCTCATTCTTTCGAAAACTGGGTAAAATCCCGCATACGTCCCGATGAAGTGGTGAGTTCAATCCAATACGGACGCTACATTCCCAAAAAGTACTTATGGGCCCAAAACGGACAACGTGTGCAAAAGTTACGCTCAATTCTTCTTACGCCGACTCTCCAAGCGTTCCAAATATGCAAGTGCTCGTTCTTTCGAAATATGGCCGAAATCGCTCATACGTCACAGCGAAGTTTTGAGTTCAATCAAAAACGGTCGCTACATTTCCAAAAAGTACTTATCGGCCCAAAACTGACACCGTTTACAAAAGTTACGCTAAATTCTTTGAACGCCGACAATCCAAGCGCTCCAAATACGTAAATGATCATTCTCTCTAAAACTGGCCGAAATAACTCATACGTCACGACGAAGTTGTGAGTTCAATCCAAAATGGTCGCTACATTTCCAAAAAGTACTTATGGGCCCAAAACGGACAACGTGTGCATAAGTTACACTCAATTCTTCTTACGCCGACTCTCCAAGCGTTCCAAATATGCAAGTGCTCCTTCTATCGAAAAATGGCCGAAATAACTCATACGACACGATGAAGTTGTGAGTTCAATCCAAAACGGTCACTACATTTCCAAAAAGTACTTATGGGCCAAAAACGGACAACGTGTGCAAAAGTTACGCTCAATTCTTCTTACGCCGACTCTCCAAGCGTTCCAAATACGCTAGTGCTTGTTCATTCGAAAAATGGCCGAAATCCCTCATACGTCACGATGAAGTGGTCAGTTCAATCCAAAACGTTCGCTACATTTCCAAAAAGTACTTATGGGCCTAAAACGGACACCGTGTGCAAAAGTTACGCTCAATACTTTGACGCAGACAATTCAAGCATTCCGAATACGCAAGTGTTCATTCTTTCAAAAACTTGGCGAAATCCCTCATACGTCACGATGAAGTGGTGAGTTCAATCCAAAACGGACGCTACATTTCCAAAAAGTACTTATGGGCCCAAAACGGACACCGTGTAAAAAAGTTACGCTCAATTCTTCGAACGCCGACTCTCCAAGCGTTCCAAATATGGAAGTGCTCGTTCTTTCGAAAAATGGCCGAAATCCCTCATACGTCACGACGAAGTGGTGAGTTCAATCCAAAACGATCGCTACCTTTCCAAAAAGTACTTATGGGCCCAAAACGGACACCGTGTAAAAAAGTTACGCTCAATTCTTCGAACGCCGACTCTCCAAGCGTTCCAAATATGGAAGTGCTCGTTCTTTCGAAAAATGGCCGAAATCCCTCATACGTCACGACGAAGTGGTGAGTTCAATCCAAAACGATCGCTACCTTTCCAAAAAGTACTTATGGGCCCAAAACGGACACCGTGTAAAAAAGTTACGCTCAATTCTTCGAACGCCGACTCTCCAAGCGTTCCAAATATGGAAGTGCTCGTTCTTTCGAAAAATGGCCGAAATCCCTCATACGTCACGACGAAGTGGTGAGTTCAATCCAAAACGATCGCTACCTTTCCAAAAAGTACTTATGGGCCCAAAACGGACACCCTGTGCAAAAGTTACGCTCAATTCTTCGAACATCGACAATCCAAGCGTTCCAAATACGCAAGTGCTCATTCTCTCTAAAACTAGCAGAAATCCCACATACGTCACGACGAAGTGGTGTGTTCAACCCAAAACGGACGCTACATTTCCAAAAAGTACTTATGGGCCCAAAACGGACACCGTGTGCAAAAGTTACGCTCAATTCTTCGAACATCGACAATCCAAGCGTTCCAAATACGCAAGTGCTCATTCTCTCTAAAACTAGCTGAAATCCCACATACGTCACGACGAAGTGGTGTGTTCAACCCAAAACGGACGCTACATTTCCAAAAAGTACTTATGGGCCCAAAAATGGACACCGTGTGCAAAAGTTACGCTCAAATCTTCGAACGCCGACAATCCAAGCGTTCCAAATACGTAAGTGCTCATTCTCTCTAAAACTGGCCGAAATCCTGCATATGTCACGACAAAGTGGTTTGTTCAATCCAAAACGGACGCTACATTTCAAAAAAGTACTTACGGGCCCAAGACGGACAACGTGTGCAAAAGTTACGATCAATTCTGCTTACGCCGACTCTCCAAGCGTTCCAAATATGCTAGTGCTCGTTCTTTCGAAAAATGGCCGAAATAAATCATACGACACGACGAAGTTGTGAGTTCAATCTAAAACGGTCGCCACATTTCCAAAAATTACTTATGGGCCCAAAACGGACAGCGTGTGCAAAAGTTACGCTCAATTCTTCTTACGCCGACTCTCCAAGCATTCCAAATACGCTAGTGCTCGTTCTTTTGAATAATGGCTGAAATCCCTCATACGTCACGATGAAGTGGTGAGTTCTATCCAAAAACGGTCGCTACATTTCCAAAAAGTACTTATGGGTCCAAAACGGACACCGTGTGCAAAAGTTACGCTCAATTCTTCGAACGCCGACAATCCAAGCGTTACAATTACGCAAGTGCTCATTCTTTCGAAAATTGGGCGAAATCCCTCATACATCACGATGAAGTGGCGAGTTCAATCCAAAACGGACGCTACACTTCCAAAAAGTACTTATGGGCCCAAAACGGACAACGTGTGCAAAAGTTACGCTCAACTCTTCTTACGCCGACTCTCCAAGCGTTCCAAATATGCAGGTGCTCGTTCTTTCGAAATATGGCCGAAATCCCTCATACGTCATGATGAAGTGGTGAGTTCAATCCAAAACGGTCGCTACATTTCCAAAAAGTACTTATCGGCCCAAAACGGACAACGTTTGCAAAAGTTACGCTCAATTCTTTGAACGCCGACAATCCAAGCGCTCCAAATACGTAAATGATCATTATCTCTAAAACTGGCCGAAATAACTCATACGTCACGACGAAGTTGTGAGTTCAATCCAAAATGGTCGCTACATTTCCAAAAAGTACTTATGGGCCCAAAACGGACAACGTGTGCATAAGTTACACTCAATTCTTCTTACGCCGACTCTCCAAGCGTTCCAAATATGCAAGTGCTCCTTCAATCGAAAAATGGCCGAAATAACTCATACGACACGATGAAGTTGTGAGTTCAATCCAAAACGGTCACTACATTTCCAAAAAGTACTTATTGGCCAAAAACGGGCAACATGTGCAAAAGTTACGCTCAATTCTTCTTACGCCGACTCTCGAAGTGTTCCAAATACGCTACTGCTCGTTCTTTCGAAAAATGGCCGAAATCCCTCATACGTCACGATGAAGTGGTCAGTTCAATCCAAAACGGTCGCTACATTTCCAAAAAGTACTTATGGGCCCAAAACGGACACCGTGTGCAAAAGTTACGCTCAATTCTTCGTACGCCGACTCTCCAAGCGTTCCAAATACGCAAGTGCTCATTCTCTCTAAAACTGGCCGAAATCCCACATACGTCACGACGAAGTGGTGAGTTCAATCCAAAACGGACGCTACATTTCCAAAAAGTACTTATGGGCCCAAAACGGACACCGTGTGCAAAAGTTACGCTCAATTCTTCGTACGCCGACTCTCCAAGCGTTCCAAATACGCAAGTGCTCATTCTCTCTAAAACTGGCCGAAATCCCACATACGTCACGACGAAGTGGTGAGTTCAATCCAAAACGGACGCTACATTTCCAAAAAGTACTTATGGGCCCAAAACGGACACCGTGTGCAAAAGTTACGCTCAATTCTTCGTACGCCGACTCTCCAAGCGTTCCAAATACGCAAGTGCTCATTCTCTCTAAAACTGGCCGAAATCCCACATACGTCACGACGAAGTGGTGAGTTCAATCCAAAACGGACGCTACATTTCCAAAAAGTACTTATGGGCCCAAAACGGACACCGTGTGCAAAAGTTACGCTCAATTCTTCGTACGCCGACTCTCCAAGCGTTCCAAATACGCAAGTGCTCATTCTCTCTAAAACTGGCCGAAATCCCACATACGTCACGACGAAGTGGTGAGTTCAATCCAAAACGGACGCTACATTTCCAAAAAGTACTTATGGGCCCAAAACGGACAACGTGGTCAAAAGTTACGCTCAATTCTTCTTACGCAGGCTCTCCGAGCGCTCCAAATATGCAAGTGCTCGTTCTTTCGAAAAATGGCCAAAATCCCTCATACGTCACGATGAAGTGGTGAGGTCAATCCAAAACGATCGCTACATTTCCAAAAAGTACTTATGGGCCCTAAACAGGCACCGAGTGCAAAAGTTACACTTAATTCTTCGAACGCCGACAATCCAAGCGTTCCAAATACGCAAGTGCTCATTCTTTCAAAAACTGGGCAAAATCTAGCATACGTCCCGATGAAGTGGTGAGTTCAATCCAAAACGGACACTACATTTCCAAAAAGTACTTATGGCCCCAAAACGGACAACGTGTGCAAAAGCTACGCTCAATTCTTCTTACGCCGACTCTCCAAGCGTTACAAATACGCTAGTGCTCGTTCTTTCGAAAAATGGGTGAAATCCCTCATACGTCACGATGAAGTGGTGAGTTCAATCCAAAACGGTCGCTACATTTCAAAAAAGTACTTATGGGCCCAAAACGGACACCGTGTGCAAAAGTTACGCTTAATTCTTCGAACGCCGACAATCCAGGCATTCCAAATACGCAAGTGCTCATTCTTTTGAAAACTGGGCGAAATCCCTCATACGTCACGATGAAGTTGGGAGTTCAATCCAAAACGGTCGCTACATTTCCAAAAAGTACTTATGGGCCCAAAACGGACAACGTGTGCAAAAGTTACGGTTAATTCTTCTTACACCGACTCTCCAAGCGTTCCAAATATGCAAGTGCTCGTTCTTTCAAAAAATGGCCGAAATCCCTCATACGTCACGACGAAGTTGTGAGTTCAATCCAAAACGGTCGCTACATTTCTAAAATGTACTTATGGGTCCAAAACGGACACCGTTTGCAAAAGTTACGCTCAATTCTTCGAACGCAGACAATCCAAACGTTCCAAATACGCAAGTGCTCATTCATTCAAAAAATGGACAAAATCCCTCATACGTCACGACGAAGTGATGAGTTCAATTTAAAACGGACGCTACATTTCCTTAAAAGTACTTATGGGTCCAAAACAGACAACGTGTGCAAAAGTTACGCTCAATTCTTCTTTCACCGACTCTCCTAGCGTTCCAAATATGCAAGTTCTCATTCTATCAAAAAATGGTTGAAATCCCTCATACGTCACGACGAAGTGGTGAGTTCAATCCAAAACGGTCGCTACGTTTCCAAAAAGTACTTATGGGCCCAAAACGGACACCGTGTGCAAAAGTTACGCTCAATTCTTCGAACGCCGACTCTCCAAGCGTTCCAACTATGCAAGTGCTCGTTCTTTCGAAAAATGGCCGAAATATATCATACGTCACGACGAAGTGGTGAGTTCAATCCAAAACGATCGCTACATTTCCAAAAAGTACTTATGGGCCCAAAACGGACACCGGTGCAAAAGTTAAGCTCAATTCTTCGAACGTCGACAATCCAAGCGTTCCAAATACGCAAGTGCTCATTCTCTCTAAAACTGGCCGAAATCCCACATACGTCACGACGAAGTGGTGAGTTCAATCCAAAACGGACGCTACATTTCCAAAAAGTACTTTTGGGCCCAAAACGGACAACGTGGTCAAAAGTTACGCTCAATTCTTCTTACGCCGACTCTCCAAGCGTTGCAAATATGCAAGTGCTCGTTCTTTCGAAAAATGGCCGAAATCCCTCATACGTCACGACGAAGTTGTGAGTTCACTCCAAAACGGTCGCTACATTTCCAAAAAGTACTTATGGGCCCAAAACGGACAACGTGTGCAAAAGTTACGCTCAATTCTTCTTACGCCGACTCTCCAAGCGTTCCAAATACGCTAGTGCTCGTTCTTTCGAATAATGGCTGAAATCCCTCATACGTCACGATGAAGTGGTGAGTTCAATCAAAAAACGGTCGCTACATTTCCAAAAAGTACTTATGGGCCCAAAACGGACACCGTGTGCAAAAGTTACGCTCAATTCTTTGAACGCCGACAATCGAAGCGTTACAATTACGCAAGGGCTCATTCTTTCGAAAACTGGGCGAAATCCCTCATACATCACGATGAAGTGGTGAGTTCAATCCAAAACGGACGTTATACTTCCAAAAAGTACTTATGGGCCCAAAACGGACAACGTGTGCAAAAGCTACGCTCAATTCTTCTTACGCCGACTCTCCAAGCGGTCCAAATACGCTAGTGCTCGTTCTATCGAAAAATGGCCGAAATCCCTCATACGTCACGATGAAGTGGTGAGTTCAATCCAAAATGGTCGCTACATTTCCAAAAAGTACTTATGGGCCCAAAACGGACAACGTGTGCAAAAGTTACGCTCAATTCTTCTTACGCCGACTCTCCAAGCGTTCCAAATATGCAAGTGCTCGTTCTTTTGAAAAATGGCCGAAATCCATCATACGTCACGACGAAGTGGTGAGTTCAATCCAAAACAGTCGCTACATTTCCAAAAAGTACTTATGGGCCCAAAAATGGACACCGTGTGCAAAAGTTACGCTCAAATCTTCGAACGCCGACAATCCAAGCGTTCCAAATACGCAAGTGCTCATTCTCTCTAAAACTGGCCGAAATCCTGCATATGTCACGACGAAGTGGTTTGTTCAATCCAAAACGGACGCTACATTTCCAAAAAGTGCTTACGGGCCCAAGACGGACAACGTGTGCAAAAGTTACGATCAATTCTTCTTACGCCGACTCTCCAAGCGTTCCAAATATGCTAGTGCCCGTTCTTTCGAAAAATAGCCGAAATAAATCATACGACATGACGAAGTTGTGAGTTCAATCTAAAACGGTCGCCACATTTCCAAAAATTACTTATGGGCCCAAAACGGACAACGTGGTCAAAAGTTACGCTCAATTCTTCTTACGCCGACTCTCCAAGCGGTCCAAATACGCTAGTGCTCGTTCTATCGAAAAATAGCCGAAATCCCTCATACGTCACGATGAAGTGGTGAGTTCAATCCAAAACGGACGCTACATTTCCAAAAAGTGCTTACGGGCCCAAAACGGACACCGTGTGCAAAAGTTACGCTCAATTCTTCTTACGCCGACTCTCCAAGCGGTCCAAATACGCTAGTGCTCGTTCTATCGAAAAATAGCCGAAATCCCTCATACGTCACGATGAAGTGGTGAGTTCAATCCAAAACGGACGCTACATTTCCAAAAAGTGCTTACGGGCCCAAAACGGACACCGTGTGCAAAAGTTACGCTCAATTCTTCTTACGCCGACTCTCCAAGCGGTCCAAATACGCTAGTGCTCGTTCTATCGAAAAATAGCCGAAATCCCTCATACGTCACGATGAAGTGGTGAGTTCAATCCAAAACGGACGCTACATTTCCAAAAAGTGCTTACGGGCCCAAAACGGACACCGTGTGCAAAAGTTACGCTCAATTCTTCTTACGCCGACTCTCCAAGCGGTCCAAATACGCTAGTGCTCGTTCTATCGAAAAATAGCCGAAATCCCTCATACGTCACGATGAAGTGGTGAGTTCAATCCAAAACGGACGCTACATTTCCAAAAAGTGCTTACGGGCCCAAAACGGACACCGTGTGCAAAAGTTACGCTCAATTCTTCTTACGCCGACTCTCCAAGCGGTCCAAATACGCTAGTGCTCGTTCTATCGAAAAATAGCCGAAATCCCTCATACGTCACGATGAAGTGGTGAGTTCAATCCAAAACGGACGCTACATTTCCAAAAAGTGCTTACGGGCCCAAAACGGACACCGTGTGCAAAAGTTACGCTCAATTCTTCTTACGTCGACTCTCCAAGCGTTCCAAATATGCAAGTGCTCGTTCTTTCAAAAAATGGCCGAAATCCCTCATACGTCACGACAAAGTTGTGAGTTCAATCCAAAACGGTCGCTACATTTCTAAAATGTACTTATGGGCCCAAAACGGACACCGTTTGCAAAAGTTGCGCTCAATTCTTCGAACGCCGACAATCCAAACGTTCCAAATACACAAATGATCATTCTCTCTAAAACTCTCCAAAATAACTCATACGTCACGACGAAGTTGTGAGTTCAATCCAAAATGGTCGCTACATTTCCAAAAAGTACTTACGGCCCCAAAACGGACAACGTGTGCAAAAGTTACGCTCAATTTTCTTACGTCGACTCTCCAAGCGTTCCAAATATGCAAGTGCTCGTTCTTTCGAAAAATGGCCAAAATCCCTCATACGTCACGACGAAGTTGTGAGTTCAATCCAAAACGGTCGCTACATTTCCAGAAAGTACTTATCGGCCCAAAATGGACACCGTGTGCAAAAGTTACGCTCAATTCTTCGAACGCCAACAATCTAAGCGTTCCAAATACGCAAATGATCATTCTCTCTAAAACTGGCTGAAATAACTCATACGTCACGACGATGTTGTGAGTTCAATCCAAAATGGTCGCTACACTTCCAAAAAGTACTTATGGGCCCAAAACGGACAACGTGTACATAAGTTACACTCAATTCTTCTTACGTCGACTCTCCAAGAGTTCCAAATATGCAAGTGCTCCTTCTATCGAAAAATGGCCGAAATAACTCATATGACACGAAGAAGTTGTGAGTTCAATCCGAAATGGTCACAACATTTCCAAAAAGTACTTAAGGGCCAAAAATGGACAACGTGTGCAAAAGTTACGCTCAATTCTTCGAACGCCGACAATCCAAACGTTCCAAATATGCAAGTGCTCATTCATTCAAAAAATAGCCAAAATCCCTCATACGTCACGACAAAGTTACGCTCAATTCTTCGAACGCCGACAATCCAAACGTTCCAAATATGCAAGTGCTCATTCATTCAAAAAATAGCCAAAATCCCTCATACGTCATCTCCAAAAAGTACTTATGGGCCAAAAATGGACAACGTGTGCAAAAGTTACGCTCAATTCTTCTTACGCCGACTCTCCGAGCGTTCCAAATACGCTAGTGCTCGTTCTTTCAAAAAATGGCTGAAATCCCTCATACGTCACGATGAAGTGGTCAATTCAATCCAAAACGGTCGTTACATTTCCAAAAAGTACTTATGGGCCCAAAATGGACAACGTGTACAAAAGTTACGCTCAATTCTTCTTACGCCGACTCTCCAAGCGTTCCAAATACGCTAGTGCTCGTTCTATCGAAAAATAGCCGAAATCCCTCATACGTCACGATGAAGTGGTGAGTTCAATTCAAAACGGTCGCTACATTTCCAAAAAGTACTTATGGGCCCAGAACGGACTCCGTGTGCAAAAGTTACGCTTAATTCTTCGAACGCCGACAATCCAAGCGTTCCAAATACGCAAGTGCTCATTCTATCGAAAACTGGGCGAAATCCCTCATACGTCACGATGAAGTTGGGAGTTCAATCCAAAACGGTCGCTACATTTCCAAAAAGTACTTATGGGCCCAGAACGGACTCCGTGTGCAAAAGTTACGCTTAATTCTTCGAACGCCGACAATCCAAACGTTCCAAATACGCAAGTGCTCATTCTATCGAAAACTGGGCGAAATCCCTCATACATCACGATGAAGTGGTGAGTTCAATTCAAAACGGGCGCTACATTTCCAAAAAGTACTTATGGGCCAAAAACGGACAATATGTGCAAAAGTTACGCTCAATTCTTCGAACGCCGACAATCCAAACGTTCCAAATACGCAAGTGCTCATTCATTCAAAAAATAGCCAAAATCCTTCATACGTCACGACGAAGTGATGAGTTCAATTTAAAACGGACGCTACATTTCCAAAAAGTACTTATGGGTCCAAAACGTACGACGTGTGCAAAAGTTACGCTCAATTCTTCTTACGTCGACTCTCCAAGCGTTCCAAATATGCAAGTGCTCGTTCTTTCAAAAAATGGCCGAAATCCCTCATACGTCACGACAAAGTTGTGAGTTCAATCCAAAACGGTCGCTACATTTCTAAAATGTACACGTTCCAAATACGCAAGTGCTCATTCATTCAAAAAATAGCCAAAATCCTTCATACGTCACGACGAAGTGATGAGTTCAATTTAAAACGGACGCTACATTTCCAAAAAGTACTTATGGGTCCAAAACGTACGACGTGTGCAAAAGTTACGCTCAATTCTTCTTACGTCGACTCTCCAAGCGTTCCAAATATGCAAGTGCTCATTCTTTCAAAAAATGGCCGAAATCCCTCATACGTCACGACAAAGTTGTGAGTTCAATCCAAAACGGTCGCTACATTTCTAAAATGTACTTATGGGCCCAAAACGGACACCGTTTGCAAAAGTTACGCTCAATTCTTCGAACGTCGACAATCCAAACGTTCCAAATACGCAAATGATCATTCTCTCTAAAACTGTCCAAAATAACTCATACGTCACGACGAAGTTGTGAGTTCAATCCAAAATGGTCGCTACATTTCCAAAAAGTACTTACGGTCCCAAAACGGACAACGTGTGCAAAAGTTACGCTCAATTTTCTTACGTCGACTCTCCAAGCGTTCCAAATATGCAAGTGCTCGTTCTTTCGAAAAATGGCCGAAATCCCTCATACGTCACGACGAAGTTGTGAGTTCAATCCAAAACGGTCGCTACATTTCCAGAAAGTACTTATCGGCCCAAAATGGACACCGTTTGCAAAAGTTACGCTCAATTCTTCAAACGTCGACAATCTAAGCGTTCCAAATACGCAAATGATCATTCTCTCTAAAACTGGCTGAAATAACTCATACGTCACGACGATGTTGTGAGTTCAATCCAAAATGGTCGCTACACTTCCAAAATGTACTTATGGGCCCAAAACGGACAACGTGTACATAAGTTACACTCAATTCTTCTTACGCCGAATCTCCAAGCGTTCCAAATATGCAAGTGCTCCTTCTATCGAAAAATGGCCGAAATAACTCATATGACACGATGAAGTTGTGAGTTCAATCCGAAACGGTCACAACATTTCCAAAAAGTACTTATGGGCCAAAAATGGACAACGTGTGCAAACGTTACGCTCAATTCTTCGAACGCCGACAATCCAAACGTTCCAAATATGCAAGTGCTCATTCATTCAAAAAATAGCCAAAATCCCTCATACGTCATCTCCAAAAAGTACTTATGGGCCAAAAATGGACAACGTGTGCAAAAGTTACGCTCAATTCTTCTTACGCCGACTCTCCGAGCGTTCCAAATACGCTAGTGCTCGTTCTTTCAAAAAATGGCTGAAATCCCTCATACGTCACGATGAAGAGGACAGTTCAATCCAAAACGGTCGTTACATTTCCAAAAAGTACTTATGGGCCCAAAACGGACAACGTGTGCAAAAGTTACGCTCAATTCTTCTTACGTCGACTCTCCAAGCGTTCCAAATACGCTAGTGCTCGTTCTTTCAAAAAATGGCTGAAATCCCTCATACGTCACGATGAAGTGGTGAGTTCAATCCAAAACGGTCGCTACATTTCCAAAAACTACTTATGGGCCCAAAACGGACACCGTGTGCAAAAGTTACGCTCAATTCTTCGAACTCCGACAATCCAAGCGTTCCAATTACGCAAGTGTTCATTCTTTCGAAAACTGGGTGAAATCCCTCATACATCATGATGAAGTGGTGAGTTCAATCCAAATAGGACGCTACACTTCCAAAAAGTACTTATGGGCCCAAAACGGACAACGTGTGCAAAAGCTACGCTCAATTCTTCTTACGCCGACTCTCCAAGCGTTCCAAATACGCTAGTGCTCGTTCTATCGAAAAAAAGCCGAAATCCCTCATACATCACGATGAAGTGGTGAGTTCAATCCAAAACGGTCGCTACATTTCCAAAAAGTACTTATGGGCCCAAAACGGACTCCGTGTGCAAAAGTTACGCTTAATTCTTCGAACGCCGACAATCCAAGCGTTCCAAATACGCAAGTGCTCATTCTTTCGAAAACTGGGCGAAATCCCTCATACATCACGATGAAGTTGGGAGTTCAATCCAAAACGGTCGCTACATTTCCAAAAAGTACTTATGGGCCCAAAACGGACAACGTGTGCAAAAGTTACGCTCAATTCTTCTTACGCCGACTCTCCAAGCGTTCCAAATATGCAAGTGCTCGTTCGTTCGAAAAATGGCCGAAATCCCTCATACGTCACGACGAAGTGGTGAGTTCAATCCAAAAAGGTCGCTACATTTCTAAAAAGTACTTATGGGCCCAAAACGGACACCGTTTGCAAAAGTTACGCTCAATTCTTCGAACACCGACAATCCAAAAGTTCCAAATACGCAAATGATCATTCTCCCTAAAATTGTCCAAAATAACTCATACGTCACGACGAAGTTGTGAGTTCAATCCAAAATGGTCGCTACATTTCCAAAAAGTACTTATGGTCCCAAAACGGACAACGTCTGCAAAAGTTACGCTCAATTCTTCTTACGCCGACTCTCCAAGCGTTCCAAATATGCAAGTGCTCATTCTATCGAAAAATGGCCGAAATAACTCATACGACACGACGAAGTTGTGAGTTCAATCCAAAATGGTCGCTACATTTCCAAAAAGTACTTATGGTCCCAAAACGGACAACGTCTGCAAAAGTTACGCTCAATTCTTCTTACGTCGACTCTCCAAACGTTCCAAATATGCAAGTGCTCGTTCTTTCGAAAAATGGCCGAAATCCCTTATATGTCACGGCGAAGTTTTGAGTTCAATCCAAAACGGTCGCTACATTTCTAAAAAGTACTTATCGGCCCAAAACGGACACCGTGTGCAAAAGTTACGCTCAATTCTTCGAACGCCGACAATCCAAGTGTTCCAAATACGCAAATGATCATTCTCTCTAAAACTGTCCAAAATAACTCATACGTCACGACGAAGTGGTGAGTTCAATCCAAAATGGTCACTACATTTCAAAAAAGTACTTATGGGCCCAAAACGGACAACATGTGCATAAGTTACACTCAATTCTTCTTACGCCGACTCTCCAAGCGTTCGAAATATGCAATTGCTCCTTCTATCGAAAAATGGCCGAAATAACTCATACGACACGATGAAGTTGTGAGTTCAATCCGAAACGGTCACTACATTTCCAAAAAGTACTTATGGGCTAAAAACGGACAACGTGTGCAAAAGTTACGCTGAATTCTTCTTACGCCGACTCTCCAAGCGTTCCAAATACGCTAGTGCTAGTTCATTCGAAAAATGGCCAAAATCCCTCATACGTCACGATGAAGTGGTCAGTTCAATCCAAAACGGTCGCTACATTTCCAAAAAGTACTTATGGGCCCAAAACGGACACCGTGTGCAAAAGTTACGCTCAATTCTTCGAACGCAGACAATTCAAGCATTCCAAATACGCAAGTACTCATTCTTTCAAAAACTGGGTGAAATCCCTCATACGTAACGATGAAGTGGTGAGTTCAATCCAAAACGGACGCTACATTTCCAAAAAGTACTTATGGGCCCAAAACGGACAAAGTGTGCAAAAGTAACGCTCAATTCTTCTTGCGCCGACTCTCCAAGCGTTCCAAATATGCAAGTGCTCGTTCTTTCGAAAAATGGCCGAAATCCCACATACGTCACGATGAAGTGGTGAGTTCAATCCAAAACGGTCACTACATTTCCAAAAAGTACTTATGGGCCCAAAACGGACAACGTGTGCAAAAGTAACGCTCAATTCTTCTTGCGCCGACTCTCCAAGCGTTCCAAATACGCTAGTGCTCGTTCTTTCGAAAAATGGCCGAAATCCCACATACGTCACGATGAAGTGGTGAGTTCAATCCAAAACGGTCACTACATTTCCAAAAAGTACTTATGGGCCCAAAACGGACAACGTGAGCAAAAGTTACGCTCAATTCTTAGAACGCCGACAATCCAAGCGTTCCAAATACGCAAGTGCTCATTCTTTCGAAAACTGGGCGAAATCCCTCGTACATCACGATAAAGTGGTGAGTTCAATCCAAAACGGACGCTGCACTTCCAAAAAGTACTTATGGGCCCAAAATGGACACCGTGTGCAAAAGTTAGGCTCAATTCCTCGAACGCCGACTCTCCAAGCGTTCCAACTATGCAAGTGCTCGTTCTTTCGAAAAATGGCCGAAATCCCACATACGTCACGATGAAGTGGTGAGTTCAATCCAAAACGGTCGCTACATTTCCAAAAAGTACTTATGGGCCCAAAACGGACACCGTGTGAAAAAGTTACGCTCAATTCTTCGAACGCCAACAATCCAAGCGTTCCAATTACGCAAGTGCTCATTCTTTCGAAAACTGGGCGAAATCCCTTGTACATCACGATGAAGTGGTGAGTTCAATCCAAAACGGACGCTACATTTCCAAAAAGTACTTATGGGCCCAAAACGGACAAAGTGTGCAAAAGTAATGCTCAATTCTTCTTGCGCCGACTCTCCAAGCGTTCCAAATATGCAAGTGCTCGTTCTTTTGAAAAATGGCCGAAATCCCTAATATGTCACGACGAAGTTGTGAGTTCAATCCAAAACGGTCGCTACATTTCCAAAAAGTACTTATGGGCCTAAAATGGACAACGTGTGCAAAAGTTACGCTCAATTCTTCTTACGCCGACTCTCCAAGCGTTCCACATACGCTAGTGTTCGTTCTTTCGAAAAATGGCTGAAATCCCACATACGTCACGATGAAGTGGGGAGTTCAATCCAAAACGGTCGCTACATTTCCAAAAAGTACTTATGGGCCCAAAACGGACACCGTGTGCAAAAGTTACGCTCCATTCTTCGAATGCCAACAATCCAAGCGTTCCAATTACGCAAGTGCTCATTCTTTCGAAAACTGGGCGAAATCCCTCGTACATCACGATAAAGTGGTGAGTTCAATCCAAAACGGACGCTGCACTTCCAAAAAGTACTTATGGGCCCAAAACGGACAACGTTTGCAAAAGCTACACTCAATTCTTCTTACGCCGACTCTCCAAGCGTTCCAAATACGCTAGTGCTCGTTCTTTCGAAAAATGGCCGAAATCCCTCATACGTCACGATGAAGTGGTGAGTTCAATCCAAAACGGTCGCTACATTTCCAAAAAGTACTTATGGGCCCAAAACGGACACCGTGTGCAAAAGTTATGCTTAATTCTTCGAACGCAGACAATCCAAGCGTTCCAAATACGCAAGTGCTCATTCTTTCGAAAACTGGGCGAAATCCCTCATACGTTACGATGAAGTTGGGAGTTCAATCCAAAACGGTCGCTACATTTCCAAAAAGTACTTATGGGCCCAAAACTGACAACGTGTGCAAAAGTTACGCTCAATTCTTCTTACGCCGACTCTCCAAACGTTCCAAATATGCAAGTGCTCGTTCTTTCGAAAAATGGCCGAAATCCCTCATACGTCACGACGAAGTTGTGAGTTTAATCCAAAACAGTCGCTACATTTCTAAAAAGTACTTATGGGCCCAAAACGGACACCGTTTGCAAAAGTTACGCTCAATTCTTCGAACGCCGACAATCCAAACGTTCCAAATACGCAAGCGCTCATTCATTCAAAAAATAGCCAAAATCCCTCATACGTCACGACGAAGTGATGAGTTCAATTTAAAACGGACGCTACATTTCCAAAAAGTACTTATGGGTCCAAAACGGACAACGTGTGCAAAAGTTATGCTCATTTCTTCTTTCACCGACTCTCCAAGCGTTCCAAATATGCAAGTGCTCATTCTATCGAAAAATGGCTGAAATAACTCATACGACACGACGAAGTTGTGATTTCAATCCAAAATGGTCGCTACATTTCCAAAAAGTACTTATGGTCCCAAAATGGACAACGTGTGCAAAAGTTACGCTCAATTCTTCTTACGTCGACTCTCCAAGCGTTCCAAATATGCAAGTGCTCGTTCTTTCGAAAAATGGCCGAAATCCCTCATACGTCACGGCGAAGTTTTGAGTTCAATCCAAAACGGTCACTACATTTCCAAGAAGTACTTATCGGCCCAAAACGGACACCGTGTGCAAAAGTTACGCTCAATTCTTCGAACGTCGACAATCCAAGCGTTCCAAATACGCAAATGATCATTCTCTCTAAAACTGGCCGAAATAACTCATACGTCACGACGAAGTTGTGAGTTCAATCCAAAATGGTCGCTACATTTCCAAAAAGTACTTATTGGCCCAAAACGGACAACGTGTGCATAAGTTACACTCAATTCTTCTTACGCCGACTCTCCAAGCGTTCCAAATATGCAAGTGCTCCTTCTATCGAAAAATGGCCGAAACAACTCATACGACACGATGAAGTTGTGAGTTCAATCCAAAACGGTCACTACATTTCCAAAAAGTACTTATGGGCCAAAACGGACAACGTGTGCAAAATTTACGCTCAATTCTTCATACGCGGACTCTCCAAGCGTTCCAAATACACTCGTGCTCGTTCCAATCCAAAACGGTCGCTACATTTCCAAAAAGTACTTATGGGCCCAAAACGGACACCGTGTGCAAAAGTTACGCTCAATTCTTCGAACGCAGACAATTCAAGCATTCCAAATACGCAAGTGCTCATTCTTTCAAAAACTGGGCGAAATCCCTCATACGTCACGATGAAGTGGTGAGTTCAATCCAAAACGGACGCTACATTTCCAAAAAGTACTTATGGGCCCAAAACGGACAACTTGTGCAAAAGTAATGCGCAATTCTTCTTACGCCGACTCTCCAAGCGTTCCAAATATGCAAGTGCTCGTTCTTTCGAAAAATGGCCGAAATCCCTCATACGTCACGACGAAGTTGTGAGTTCAATCCAAAACGGTCGCTACATTTCCAAAAAGTACTTATGGGCCCGAAACGGACAACGTGTGCAAAAGTTACACTCAATTCTTCTTACGCCGACTCTCCAAGCATTCCAAATACGCTAGTGCTCGTTCTTTCGAAAAATGGCTGAAATACCTCATACGTCACGATGAAGTGGGGAGTTCAATCCAAAACGGTCGCTACATTTCCAAAAAGTACTTATGGGCCCAAAACGGACAACGTGTGCAAAAGTTACGCTCAATTCCTCTTACGCCGACTCTCCAAGCGTTCCAAATATGCAAGTGCTCGTTCTTTCGAAAAATGGCCGAAATCCCTCATACGTCACGACGAAGTTGTGAGGTCAATCCAAAACGGTCGCTGCATTTCTAAAAAGTAGTTATGGGCCCAAAACGGACACCGTTTGCAAAAGTTACGCTCAATTCTTCGAACGCCGACAATCCAAACGTTCCAAATATGCAAGTGCTCATTCATTCAAAAAATAGCCAAAAACCCTCATACGTCACGACGAAGTGATGAGTTCAATTTAAAATGGACGCTACATTTCGAAAAAGTACTTATGGGTCCAAAACGGACAACGTGTGCAAAAGTTACGCTCAATTCTTCTTTCACCGACTCTCCAAGCGTTCCAAATATGCAAGTGCTCATTCTATCGAAAAATGGCTGAAATAACTCATACGACATGACGAAGTTGTGAGTTCAATCCAAAATGGTCGCTACATTTCCAAAAAGTACTTATGGTCCCAAAACGGACAACGTGTGCAAAAGTTACGCTCAATTCTTCGAACGCCGACAATCCAAGCGTTCCAAATATGCAAGTGCTCATTCTTTCGAAAAATGGCCGAAATCCCTCCTACGACACGACGAAGTTGTGAGTTCAATCCAAAACGGACGCTACATTTCCAAAAAGTACTTATGGGCCAAAAACGGACAACGTGTGCAAAAGTTACGCCCAATTCTTCTTATGCCGACTCTCCAAGCGTTCCAAATATGCAAGTGCTAATTCTTTCGAAAAATGGCCGAAATCCCTCATACATCACGACGATGTTGTGAGTTCAATCCAAAACGGTCGCTACATTTCCAAAAAGTACTCATGGGCCCAAAACGGACAATGTGTGCAACAGTTGCGCTCAATTCTTATTACGCCGACTCTCCAAGCGTTCCAAATATGCAAGTGCTCATTCCAACGAAAAATTGCCAAAATAACTCATACGACACGACGAAGTTGTGAGTTCAATTCAAAATGGTCGCTACATTTCCAAAAAATACTTATGGTCCCAACAAAAGTTACGCTCAATTCTTCTTACGCCGACTCTCCAAGCGTTCCAAATATGCAAGTGCTCGTTCTTTCGAAAAATGGCCGAAATCCCTCATACGTCACGACAAAGTTTTTAGTTCAATCCAAAACGGTCGCTACATTTCCAAGAAGTACTTACCAGCCCAAAACGGACACCGTGTGCAAAAGTTACTCTCAATTCTTCGAACGCCGACAATCCAAGCGTTCCAAATACGCAAATGATCATTCTCTCTAAAACTGGCCGAAATAACTCATACGTCACGACGAAGTGGTGAGTTCAATCCAAAACGGCCGCTACATTTCCAAAAAGTACTTATGGGCCCAAAACGGACAACGTGTGCATAAGTTATCTTTCAAAAACTGGGCGAAATCCCTCATACGTCACGATGAACTGGTGAGTTCAATCCAAAACGGCCGCTACATTTCCAAAAAGTACTTATGGGCCCAAAACGGACAACGTGTGCATAAGTTATCTTTCAAAAACTGGGCGAAATCCCTCATACGTCACGATGAACTGGTGAGTTCAATCCAAAACGGCCGCTACATTTCCAAAAAGTACTTATGGGCCCAAAACGGACACCGTGTGCAAAAGTTACGCTCAATTCTTCCAACGCCGACAATCCAAACGTTCCAAATACGCAAGTGCTCATTCTATTGAAAACTGGCCGAAATCCCTCATACGTCACGATGAACTGGTGAGTTCAATCCAAAACAGACGCTACATTTCCAAAAAGTACTTATGGGCCCAAAACGGACAACGTGTGCAAAAGTTACGCTCAATTCTTCGTACGCCGACTCTCCAAGCGTTCCGAATATGCAAGTGCTCGTTCTTTCGAAAAATGGCCGAAATCCCTCATACGTCACGACGAAGTGGGGAGTTCAATCTAAACCGGTCACTACATTTCCAAAAAGTACTTATGGGCCCAAAACGGACACCGTGTGCAAAAGTTATGCTCAATTCTTCGTCCGCCGACTCTCCAAGCGTTCCGAATATGCAAGTGCTCGTTCTTTCGAAAAATGGCCGAAATCCCTCATACGTCACGACGAAGTGGTGAGTTCAATCCAAAACGGTCACTACATTTCCAAAAAGTACTTATGGTCCCAAAACGGACAACGTGTGCATAAGTTACACTCAATTCTTCTTACGCCGACTCTCCAAGCGTTCCAAATACGCAAGTGCTCCTTCTATCGAAAAATGGCCGAAATAACTCATACGACACGATGAAGTTGTGAGTTCAATCCAAAACGGTCACTACATTTCCAAAAAGTACTTATGGGCCAAAAACGGACAACGTGTGCAAAATTTACGCTCAATTCTTCTTACGCCGATTCTCCAAGCGTTCCAAATACGCTAGTGCTCGTTCTTTTGAAAAATGGTCAAAATCCCTCATACGTCACGATGAATTGGTCAGTTCAATCCAAAACGATCGCTACATTTCCAAAAAGTACTTATGGGCCCAAAACGGACACCGTGTACAAAAGTTACGCGCAATTCTTCGAACGCAGACAATTCAAGCATTCCAAATACGCAAGTGCTCATTCTTTCAAAAATTGGGTGAAATCCCTCGTACGTAACGATTAAGTGGTGAGTTCAATCCAAAACGGACGCTACATTTCCAAAAAGTACTTATGGGCCCAAAACGGACAACGTGTGCAAAAGTAATGCTCAATTCTTCTTACGCCGAATCTCCAAGCGTTCCAAATATACAAGTGCTCGTTCTTTCGAAAAATGGCAGAAATCCCTCATACGTCACGATGAAGTTGTGAGTTCAATCCAAAACGGTCGCTACATTTCCAAAAAGTACTTATGGGCCCAAAACGGACACCGTGTGCAAAAGTTACGCTCAATTCTTCTTACGCCGACTCTCCAAGCGTTCCAAAAGTGCTCATTCTTTCGAAAAATGGCCGAAATCCCTCATACGTCACGATGAAGTGGTGAGTTCAATCCAAAACGGACGCTACATTTCCAAAAAGTACTTATGGGCCCAAAATGGACACCGTGTGCAAAAGTTACACTCAATTCTTCGAACGCCGACAATCCAAGCGTTCCAATTACGCAAGTGCTCATTCATTCGAAAATTGGGCGAAATCCCTCATACATCACGATGAAGTGGTGGGTTCAATCCAAAATGGACGCTACACTTCCAAAAAGTACTTATGGGCCCAAAACGGACAACGTGTGCAAAAGCTACGCTCAATTCTTCTTACGCCGACTCTCCAAGCGTTCCAAATACGCAAGTGCTCATTCTTTCGAAAAATGGCCGAAATTCCTCATACGTCACGACGAAGTGGTGAGTTCAATCGAAAACGGTCGCTACATTTCCAGGCTCATTCTTTCGAAAAATGGCCGAAATTCCTCATACGTCACGACGAAGTGGTGAGTTCAATCGAAAACGGTCGCTACACTTCCAAAAAGTACTTATCGGCCCAAAACGGACACCGTGTGCAAAAGTTACGCTGAATTCTTCGAACGCCAACAATCCAAGCGTTCCAAATATGCAAGTGCTCATTCTTTCGGAAATTGGGCGAAATCCCTCATACGTCACGATGAAGTGGTGAGTTCAATCGAAAACGGTCGCTACATTTCTAAAAAGTACTTATGGGCCCAAAACGGACACCGTGTGCAAAAGTTACGCTCAATTCTTCGAACGCCGACAATCCAAGTGTTCCATATACGCAAGTGCTCATTCTTTCGAAAAATGGCTGAAATCCCTCCTACGACACGACGAAGTCGAGAGTTCAATCCAAAACGGACGCTACACTTCCAAAAACAACTTATGGGCGAAAAACGGACAACGTGTGCAAAAGTTACGCCCAATTCTTCTTATGCCGACTCTCCAAGCGTTCCAAATATGCAAGTGCTCATTCTTTCGAAAAATGGCCGAAATCCCTCATACGTCACGACGATGTTGTGAGTTCAATCCAAAACGGTCGATACATTTCCAAAAAGTAGTTATGGGCCCAAAACGGACAATGTGAGCAAAAGTTACGCTCAATTCTTCTTACGCCGACTCTCCAAGCGTTCCAAATATGCAAGTGCTCATTCTATCGAAAAATGGCTGAAAAAACTCATACGACACGACGAAGTTGTGAGTTCAATCCAAAACGGTCGCTACATTTCCAAAAAGTACTTATGGGTCAAAAACGGACAACGTGTGCAAAGGTTACGCTCAATTCTTCTTACGCAGACTCTCCAAGCGTTCCATATATGCAAGTGCTCATTCTCTCTAAAACTGGCCAAAATCCCGCATACGTCACGACGAAGTGGTGAGTTCAATCCAAAACGGACGCTACCTCTCCAAAAAGTACTTATGGGCCCAAAACGAACACCGTGTGCAAAAGTTACGCTCAATTCTTCTTACGCCGACTCTCCAAGCGTTCCAAATATGCAAGTGCTCATTCGTTCGAAAAACGGCCGAAATCCCTCATACGTCACGACGAAGTCATGAGTTCAATCCAAAACGGCCGCTACATTTCCATAAAGTACATATGGGCCCAAAATGGACACCGTGTGCAAAAGTTACGCTCAATTCTTCTTACGCTGACTCTCCAAGCTTTCCAAATATGCAAGTGTTCATTCTTTCGAAAAATGGCCGAAATCCCTCATACGTCACGACGAAGTGGTGAGTTCAATCAAAAACGGACGCTACGTTTCCAAAAAGTACTTATTGGTCCAAAACGGACAACGTGTGCAAAATTTACGCTCAATTCTTCTTACGCAGACTCTCCAAGCGTTCCAAATATGCAAGTGCTCATTTTTTCGAAAAATGGTCGAAATCCCTCATACGTCACGACGAAGTGGTGATTTCAATCCAAAACGGTCGCTACATTTCCCAAAAGTACTTATGGGCCCAAAACGGACAACGTGTGCAAAAGTTACGCTCAATTCTTCGAACGCCGACAATCCAAGCGTTCCAAATACGCAAGTGCTCATTCTCTCTAAAACTGGCCAACATCCCGCATACGTCACGACGAAGTGGTGAGTTCAATCAAGAACGGACGCTACATTTCCAAAAAGTACTTATGGGCCCAAAACGGACAACGTGTGCAAAAGTTACGCCCAATTCTTCTTATCCCGACTCTCCAAGCGTTCCAAATATGCAAGTGCTCCTTCTTTCGAAAAATGACCGAAATCCCTCATACGTCACGACGATGTTGTGAGTTCAATCCAAAACAGTCGCTACATTTCCAAAATGTACTTATGGGCCCAAAATGGACAATGTGTGCAAAAGTTGCGCTCAATTCTTCATACGCCGACTCTCCAAGAGTTCCAAATATGCAATTCCTCATTCTGTCGAAAAATGGCCAAAATAACTCATACGACACGACGAAATTGTGAGTTCAATCCAAAATGGTCGCTACATTTCCAAAAAGTACTTATGGGCCCAACAAAAGTTACGCTCAATTCTTCTTACGCCGACTCTCCAAGCGTTCCAAATATGCAAGTGCTCATTCTTTCGAAAAATGGCCGAAATCCCTCATACGTCACGACGAAGTAGTGAGTTCAATCCAAAACGGTCGCTACATTTTCAAAAAGTACTTATGGGCCCAACAAAAGTTACGCTCAATTCTTCTTGCGCCGACTCTCCAAGCGTTCCAAATATGCAAGTGCTCATTCTTTCGAAAAATGGCCGAAATCCCTCATACGTCACGACGAAGTAGTGAGTTCAATCCAAAACGGTCGCTACATTTTCAAAAAGTACTTATGGGCCCAAAACGGACAACGTGTGCAAAAGTTACGTTCAATTCTTCGAACGCCGACAATCCAAGCGTTCCAAATACGCAAGTGCTCATTTTCTCTAAAACTGGCCAACATCTCGCATACGTCACGACTAAGTGGTGAGTTCAATCAAAAACGGACGCTACGTTTCCAAAAAGT
>NW_019262667.1:53085-53319 GCF_002742605.1 Olea europaea var. sylvestris | reverse complement strand
TGCCCTTCTTGTCGCGTATCTCAATGTCAAATTCTTGCAACAACACCACCCAATGAATTAATCTCGACTTTGCATCCTTCTTTATGAGCAGATACTTCAATGCCGCATGATTAGTATAGACAATGATTTTAGACACGACGAGGTATGACCTGAATTTGTCAAATGCAAATACCACAGCCAGTAGCTCCTTTTCAGTGGTTGCATAATTTATTTGTGCATCATTTAGAGTTCTTC
>NW_019262667.1:50853-52843 GCF_002742605.1 Olea europaea var. sylvestris | reverse complement strand
TGATCTTCGAGAAATCTTTTATAAACCTTCGGTAGAACCCAGCGTGTCCCAAAAAACTACGAACTCCTTTAACTGATGTAGGCAGTGATAATTTCTCAATCACTTGAATTTTTGCCTTGTCTACCTCAATTCTTTTTGCCGATATCCTATGCCCAAGTACAATGCCTTCCTGCACCATAAAGTGACATTTTTCCCAATTTAAAACCAGGTTAGTCTCCTTGCATCTCTGTAAGACCAAATTCAAGTGGTTTAGACATTCATCAAATGAAGATCCAAATACTGAGAAGTCGTCCATGAAAACCTCGATAAACCTTTCAATCATATCAAAGAATATTTCTATCATGCACCTCTGAAATGTGGCTGGAGTGTTGCAAAGACCAAAAGGCATCCTACGATAAGCAAAAGTACCGTAGGGGCAAGTGAAAGTGGTCTTCTCCTGATCCTCTAGTGCGACAGGTATCTGATTATAGCCCGAGTATCCATCAAGAAAGCAGTAGTGTGAATGTCCAGCCAACTTCTCCAACATCTGATCAATGAATGGGAGCGGGAAGTGATCCTTTCGTGTAGCTGCATTGAGTTTGTGATAGTCAATGCAAACTCTCCAACCCGTAACTGTTCTGGTGGGAATTAGTTCATTCTTCTCATTTTTCACCACTGTGATTCCCCCTTTTTTCGGTACCACTTGAACAGGGCTGATCCATGCACTATCTGAAATTGGGTAGATAATTCCTGCATCCAATAACTTCAGTATCAATGCCCTGACCACTTCCTTCATGTTTTGGGTTCAATCTTCTCTGACTTTCTATGCTAGGCTTGCAATTTTCCTCCATTAAAATTTTATGCATACACATGGAAGGACTGATTCCTTTAATGTCAGCTATTGTCCAACCAATCGTCGTCTTATTCTCTCTAAGTACCCTGAGCAGTTTTTCCTCCTTCGTTTCACTGACTGTGTTCGAAATGATTACTGGAAGTGTATCTGATTCTCCTAAATAAGCATATTTGAGATTTGGCGGTAGTTGTTTGAGTTCTAAAACTGGCGGCTACTGAACTGAAGGTAGTGGCTTTGTGTTTCCCATCCCCAGTTCCTCGAAGTGCCTCTTTCGTGTGTACGGCGGGTTGGTCTCCAAAAATCTTGTACATGTTTCAATTTCAAAAGACTCTGACTGGATTGATTGGGATTGTGCAATACATGCCTCATAGGCATCAGATGGACCGTGTAGTAAAAATGTTTCTTGTACTGCCTTGTCAATAATGTCAACTTGATAACAGCTGTCAGATTCTGCTGGTAATTTCATTGCCTTGAATACATTGAATGATATCTGCTCCTCTCCCAATCTTAAAATCAACTGACCTCTTTGAACATCAATTAATGCTCTTCCTGTTGCTAGAAATGGTCTGCCGAGTATCAATGGAACGTCCTTGTCCTCTTCCATGTCTAGGATAAGAAAGTCCGCTGGGAATATGAACTTCTCAACCTTGATAAGCACATCTTCAATTATTCCTCTGGGATGTGTCAGTGACCTGTCAGTCAGCTGAAGTGTTACAGTGGTTGCTTTAGCTTCTCCCAATCATAGTTTCCTAAAAACAGACAAAGGCATTAAATTAATACTTGCACTGAGGTCACATAATGCTTTATCAAAATATACTTCACTGATTGTGCAAGGAACAGTAAAACTCCCTGGATCTTTTAGTTTTGGTGGAAGCTTATTCTGAATTCTGGCACTACATTCCTCAGTAAGCATGATTGTCTCATGATCTTCCAGCTTGCGTTTATTTGATATGATATCCTTTAGAAACTTCGTGTAGCTAGGCATCTGGAATAGTGCATCTACTAGCGGGATGTTGATATGGAGCTTTTTGAAGACTTCTAGGAATTTTTTGTATTGTTGCTCCACTTTTTGCTTCTTCAAGCGCTGTGGAAAAGGAATTGGAGGTTTGTAGGTGTCGACTGTGACTTTGGCCTTATCTTGTGATTCTTCTGAATTTT
>NW_019262667.1:49684-50728 GCF_002742605.1 Olea europaea var. sylvestris | reverse complement strand
AGGTAATTGCACTCCACTTCGAGTTGTAATGGCCTTTGCTTGCTCTTTAGGATTGATTTCTGTATTACTTGGTAGGTTACCTGGTGTTCTGCCAGTCAATGCGATGGCTAGCTGTCCCATCTGAGTTTCCAAATTTTTGATGGCTACATTTTGATTTTGAAGTGTAGCTTCTGCCTTCTCCATGAATTTTCCTATCATATCTTCCAATTGAGGCCTCTTCTCATGTTGTTGAAACTGTCCCTGTGGCTTATTCTGATTCTGGTTGCTCCAAGAGAAGTTGGGATGTTTCTTCCAGCTGGGATTGAAAGTCTCGCCATATTGATTATGCTACTGGCGTTGTCCCCACTGTGTGTAATCTACTTGCTCAATTCCTTGCATGAGTATAGGGCAATATGATGTTTTGTGCTCGGCTCCACATTCCTCACAATTGCTCTTCTTAGCTTGTGATGCTTGTGATATGCTTTCCACCTTGTGATACAGAGAATCAATTTTTGCAGAGATTGCTAAATAAGCGTCCACCTCGTAGACACCTGGAGTTTTCTTTGGAGTCGCTCTCTCAGAAGACCACATGGCTGATGAGGTAGCCATTCGCTCAAATAATTCCAATGTCCCATCAACTGTTCGTGTGGATATTGAGCCATCTGAAGCTGAATCCACCATACTCTTGTGGTATGGAAGTAACCCTATGTAGAAGAATCGGATTTGGGTCTTTTTATTAAACTCATGTTGAGGGCACTTCCGGAGCATGTTTTTGAATCTGATCCAGGCTTCATCAAATGATTCATTTTCTCCTTGATTGAATACTGATATGTCATGTCTCAGCTTCAATGTCTTGGCTGGGGAGAAAAACTTTGTGCAAAATTTGTGTGCCAGCTCATTCCATGTAGTGATACTTGCAACCGGGAGTGAATCCAACCATTCAAGTGCTCGATCTCGTAGTGTGTGTGGAAAAAGCCTCAACCTAATGGCGTCATCCGAAATCCCTTGGTATCTGAAATGTTGACACATATCCAGAAATCGAGATACGTGTGTGTGTGGGTTCTC
>NW_019262667.1:36884-49364 GCF_002742605.1 Olea europaea var. sylvestris | reverse complement strand
TTGCCCAAACGGTGGATACACTATGCTGGACTGGCTTTGAATCACTTGAGTCAAGAAATCCCCCAGAATCTCATTCCCCTCGTCCATTACCTCTCCTTCGTTAACATGAATCATGGGATTGTTTAATTCGTTGGCCATTTGTACTTGTACTTCGCGGTGATCTCTTTGTCGTCGATGAAAGGTGCGCTCAATTTCAGGATCAGCTGGAATCAATTCTCCTCCAGGCAATCGTGACATGCAAATCTGAGAATTAAAACCAGTACGAGCACTGAGATTCAAACAATTTAATTAACTAAAACACAAATAGAGGACAATAAACTAAAATAAAAATAAAAACAAAATTATGCTAGTAAAATAAATAAAAAACTAAGTTCGAATTAGTGCCTCAAGAAATAAAATTAAACTAAACTCAATCCCCGGCAACGGCGCCAAAAACTTATTCGCGAAATATTTCTTTCGATTTAAATTACCGCAAGTGTATGGGTCGTGACAAGTAATAAAGTGGACTTTAGAAGTCCGAGTATCGTCCCATAGAGAAAGAGTAGTTCAATTTTATTTATTTTAGCCTTAATCGAAACTAATTGAATTAAGATGAATTTTAGAATCAAAAGCCCTAAAATCCCCAAATTGAAAAACCCTAATTTCAAATCAAATCCTAATTTTGGGAGAAATCCCCAAATTGAAAAACCCTAATTTCAAATCAACTTAACGAATGACTCAATTACGAAATGTTATGAAAATAAATGAAATGTGTTGTCAATTTATGAAAATCTATGTAAAACAAATGCACTAGGATCACGAATCCCCAAATAATTACTAATTAAACCCTAATTTCACAATTTTGATAATCTAATAAGAATTTGACAAATCAATGCTCCTAAATCTATTCAATACTATCTCTCGAGATGTATTGAACCTATTCTCATAAATCATCAGCCTATATCTCTATGACGGATGCAATTATATAAGAACACATGTAATCTTTTTGTGAGCAATTAAAGATTTACATAGGGCATAGGGGTATATTTCTATCCCCTATCGGACCCTATAATGAATTATATATGTCGAGTTTAATCCAATTTTCTCAAATTCAGAATTAAACCACCAAGTTCACACAAATTAAGTGCACATTAATTGTGGAAATAAATAAAGCAATATAATCCATTCAAATATCCCTTCGAACTATGAATTCAAAATCATGAAATAACAAGTTTAATAATAATTACATGGTTTATCGATCACCTAGTTGTAGAAATCTAGCCTATCATGATAAAAATAACGAAATCTAACAAGTTTTGAATAAAATACATCACCGGGTTATCAAAACTCGAAGAAATCTTGTAAATCTTCGCATCAATTCTTGTTCTTGCCTTCAAATCCTCTCCAAGATGAATGGTTTTGACTCCCAATTCGTTCGTGCGGCTTCTGGATGTTTATTTGCTATTTAAACCCGTCGAAATTAGGTTACCAAAGGAGTTGCAATCATATAAGGACACTGCAAAAATCGGGGACAAGTTATACCTATGCAACCGCATAGGCATAACCTATGCGACCGCATAGGTATATGAAAAATGGCGTTTTTAATCCCTGGAGGGTCACTTCTAAATTGAGTCATTTTGATCCTCAAGTTTCATTCCTTCACTCCTTGACCTCCTCTCTTGTTTCTAGTTGCTCCAATATTCCATTATAACTTCCAATTGGTGCTTAGCTTGATCAATTGCTTGATGTGTTCATTGGGTCAACTTTCAAATAATTGCAATTTGGTCCCTGAATTTTCATTTTGCTCCAATTTGGTCCTTTTTCGACTCTTTTCTCGTGAATTCCACTATTTTCATAGAATCACCTACATTGCATGAATTCAAAAAAATTAAGTAACAATTTAATCATTTTACTTGTATTTAAGTCATGTTTGTGATGTAAATAAGTGTGCAAAAATACACTTATCAATTTCCGTTTCTATAATGCGTTTGAAATAGAAAAATTAATGCCTTAAAAGTTTCTGTGCAACCTGGTTAAATGGTGACCCCACTTGAAATCTCAACATTGGAGCAAATAAGAAAGCTTATTGGAGGAAAAGTTTCTCCTAAGAAGTTATGTACCCGGCTGAGATTTCCTATTTTGTTCGAATAGAAATTTTCACCTAAGAAGTTATGTTCCCTGCTGTCGAACCCTGATGTAATGCGTTCATTGGATTTCCTATTTTGTTCTATATATTTTTATTTATAGACAATAACGTCCTTACAAATATTATAAACCTCTAGAATTACTCTTGAATTAACATGACATTTAAATCCAACTTTCTGCTCTATATTTATAATTTACTAGTTTTTTTATCCGTGCATTGTATTATTTTGAAGGTAATATTAGCGTATTCAGTGTGAATGATTAGTAATAGTACATAGCATTACAATGGAATGAATTATGTTGAGCTTGTAAGAGATCTTTCACCTATGGGGATAGTTTTCTACATTCTTCACATTGTTTTAGTCTTTGCAAAGCGGTTACATATTGTTTCTTATGGAGTGGAGCAACATGGTTCTCGAGAATAAAAAAATCTGGTAAGTTCTTTACTATTTATTTTCTTCAGTAGGATTATTATTTGAAAAGAAAATTCTCTCTTCCGCATTTGAATCTGGTTTTGCAAATGCACAAATCTATGTAACAATTTTCAATACTAAACCTACATGAAAAATGTAACCTCTCAGTTAAGGTCAAAAGATCCAAGTGGAGGACTACCATTTAACCCCGAGTATTTTCATATCATAACCTGGAGTTTCGGAAAGAATGATTAAAGATATCCTTTTTTTCTTTTTAGAAGTATGTATTTTGTAGTCTACTTTTAGCATAGAAACATAAAATGCATAGGCATAAGATAATAGGCAATTACTTCCAGTTTTTGCTAGTATTAAATAAATTGATCAGAAATTTACTTATTTACATAACAAAGAACCATCAATTAATAGATCAGTACAAATACATGATGTGATATATATAATCTTGCCTAAGAAAGTTGAAGATTTTTAAGTAATTTGGTGTGTTTATTCTTTTCATAGAATACTTGTATCAAGAAAATAGGCTTTTGATACCACTTGTTCTTGGTAACATATAAATTCATCAAAGTTTCATTTTACTGATATCCAGAGAGCCATCAATAAATAGAATACAAATACAAGACATGATATAAGATTTTTCATTAGAAGGTTAAACAATTTGAGCATTCACTAATCTTAAGTAGTTTGGTCTTGTGATAAAATCACAAGTACAGCTACCCTTTTTGGAAGATTAAAGAAAAAGTATGATATAAATAGCTTCGCAAGTAAATCGGAAGCAATAGAACCTAAAATGTAGCACTTGGGTGATGAAAGCTTTGTTTGCTTCTGTAAGCATGCATCTAGAACAAAGATAAATAGCCTGAAGAAATAGAACATATGTTAAACCGTGATTTTGTAAACAAGAAACATATAGTGGAGAAATGTGTCCCAACAAATCATATCAGTAAATCAAATTGTTCTAGCTTTTCTATAATCGTACTCAACAATATTAACGAGAGAAAGAGAGTGCAGATGAAGAATTAAAATCAAATTTACTGATTGTACACATGCAAAGTATGCAGATAGCATTGCAATTTTGACATAAACTTCCACCCGTATAATTCAACATTTATTCAATACCTTTGATAATGAAAATATGGATAATAATAATCAATAACTGGGGTATGAGTAATATTCAATTCTTAACTACCACTTGAGGCAAGATTTAACATCAGAGTTAAAAATCATAAACTAAATTCAAGTGAAACCAAATGTACATACTAAAAAACCTAAGCTTCATTAAATTTTGCTTTTTTAACCTCTCCTCCGTCGTCCAAGACGTATAATTCATTATGCTCAAAATGTGACATTGTTCATACATTAGTATTCAAGCAAGGATCTTTCCCACATCAGTATTTGAGCAAGGATCTGAATATAGTACAAAACAAAGACGAATGAGAAAAAAATAGTTGAAACTAAAAAGAAAATTCCTAAAAAGCGATATGGGAATATTAAAGAAGTAAAAAGGAAATTAGAAAAATCAAAAAGATATCCACAGCAAGTTAAACAGAAAAAGGAAAAAATATACTGATCTTACCCCCATTGCCCCCCATAAACATTGAGCCTCTCTACTTCACCACCATATGCAGTTACATGCTCCCGTTCTTCCGTGTTCTCTTCCAGATGATGGTCAACCATCAAGAGTGAAAAATAACCCCCTGCATGTCCAATATGCACTAATAATCTCCAACGAATGTAGAGGCTTTCCTAGCAAGCTCTTGAAGAATTGCACTCAAAACGTTGTTCAATAAATTCTCTTTTGCAAAGATAGTAGCCAATATACCATTTTGCCCATAAAAAATCTATGGGGAAAAAATAAGAAAAAAATAGACCAAACTCATTATAAAAAATAATATATATGAAGTTTACTACCATTTGGTTTCCAATGATGAGCAATGGTTCCATTCATAACCACAATTCCATTCTACAGCGTTCTTGTAAAATCGTATCTTTTGATAAATGTAAAGCATACAACAATAAATGCATGGCATAGTCCGTGATACAGCATCCAGATAATAACTTTTCCTATTTATCTCACAAGTTCGCCACTGATGAGGAAAAAAATCTAAATTGGGTGAAAACAACACAAAATGTTAGGATGTAATTACCGAAAATCCAAACTACAAACTAAACTTGCGAGCTCACAGTGCCAAAAGAAATAAATGCATGCATGTTCCTACTTTTTCCATCAATGCTTCACACACCACAGTTCAAGGGAAAACACATTATATTCCAAATTTACTCTATCCACTACACGAATACCTCTGGACCTATATGTTGTCAAATGCTCGTGAGGATCACTTCATGTCAATTTTATTATCTTATCAATGCCTATACAACGTGATCGAACATTATCTAACTTCAGCCTAAATCTCACTCCTACCACATTTCGATTTTGGTCAAAACAACAACAGACATTCTTTACACGATAATCGAACTCAAGCATAAGGATAATAGCAAGAAAACTACTTGAGCAACAAACCTCATTTAAGGGGGCGTTTGAGCCACACTATTTTGGTAATAATGCATTCTTGAATAGTGTATTGATGGAAAATGTGTGGTTAAAAAATAAGGAAAAGTTTTTGATTTGCGTGTAATATTATTTTATTAAAGAATGTGTGGTTGAAATGATATCAAGTCACTGTTTAAGAATGTATTTTTTTGGAATGATGTGGCTCAAACAGGTCCTAAATCTCTAACTTTTCACTCCTTTAAAAGTATGCAATATTTACAGGAGATTAAATCAGGCCCAGGCGAAACTCAACTTAATTCAAAGATCATATAATTGAAGCAAATAGACACGCACTTTATTAAAAAAATAAAACATAAACTAAACCCATGAAAAAAAATCAAAACCCGACATTGACCTTACCTGCCAAAAGGAAGGCAGAAGATAGTTGCGCCCGAAGAAACGGTAATCAACATGCTTAATGAAGGTTGGCCTAGAAATAGTTGGTGGTAAGTAACTTAGCATGACCTTGGTTTGATGAAGATGTCCTTACATGTGTGACAAAATCCAAAATATATATATATTCTTCAAATTACATTTTCCAAATGAATTTTTTCAACAACGTTGGATCATGATTTTCTATATCTACCAAACCTAAACCCTAAAGAAGATCAAGCATTCATTGTCAAATTTATCTCCGAATTAGTCGGCAGATTATGGCAAGGACAAAGGACGAGTTGCGAAAAGAGGGAGAAGTTTCTGGAGAGTTTCTACAAATTATACTTTGGAGGGGAAAAAAACCTTTATTTTTTTTTTCTATCTGGATAACTACTTTCTTGCATGCAAACAAGTAAGCATGAAGACTAACCTCAATTTGTCTACCACAAAGAAACGACCGTATATTTCTCATTGAAATGGCTGCAGTTACAAAACCAAATCCCTTATCACACTAAATCCGAACTTCCTCAATTTCTCTTGAAGAAAATTTGAAGGCAATAAGAGAATGGAACAAAAGGGAAGCTATGGTTCTTTTGTACAAATGAGTGATAAGGATAAAATTACTGTAATATATATTTAGGTGACATTTATTGATGAATAGTACGAAACCATTTGGGAGGAACAATATTGAACAAGTTAAGAACAAGCTCAAAGGATAAAAACGAACCGTGCAAGTACATCCTCTCTTTCCAGTGAAAGTAAGAAGTATGACACATCAATTACTATTTAATTTGACTTTTGATAATTTTTCAATCTTCTGAATTCAAAATATGTGCCCTATTGGTCACTTTTTCCAACTTTTTCAGGAGAAACCAGTTTGGAACTGGTCTAGTGTAAAAATGGCCCAGTAATGAATAGTAAAACTTCATCCTCTCTTTTATAGGAAGTAGGATTTGGTTTGTATTTGTGTCATGAATGTTTAAACACCTAAGATTCATTTTCTTCTACTTAAATTCTATTTTTCGAAATCAAACATTAATTTTAACCGCACATTGGAATCACAAATAGTATTCATTTATCAGTTACTCATTTTTTGAATAGTAGAATTTTAATAATAAAAAATGAAACCCAAACATAGGTTCGGGTCTCATTTTCAATTGATCTTTAAAAAGCGTAAATAATAATTTTTACCACTAATTTATTGAATATGTCCATAAATTTTCATTTATTGGTATTAAGAGTGGAAAAACCGAAATTTCATATATTGGTGAGAAACTTTAACCCCAAATATATTTAACTTTCTTAGTTATTAATTAATGATGATTATTTTAGGTTACCATCTGAATAGCCCATTTACGTTTCAAGATCATTGAGTCATGCATATAATTTAAGCAAGTATGAAGTAATTTATAAAAATCAAAACAGCCTCTTTACTTAATTTAAGCCTCTGTTTGAGTTCCATTCTTTCCACAAAAATATATTTGTAAACTTTTAACATCATTTTGACCACACATTTTTCAATAAAATAATATTACACGCAAATTCAAAAATTTTCCTTATTTTTTAACCACATATTTCCTATCTATACACTATTCCAAAATTCATTTCCCCCCAAAATGGGCTCAAACAAAGGCTTAATTCTTGATTTTTTCCATTTTAAAAGAATTCCACTTTAATACTGCATTATTTAGTTCTTTTTCCTATAATACCAGACAGCAGATTTGATATTTAAGTCCACTAAGGACTCAAAATTAGTCCATAATTTGATCGTAGGTTGATTTAGAAATCAGAATGACTACGTCCAAATAAAAGACCGTGCTTCTTCTGGTGCTCTTGGTTTGCGCATTTCTTTTAGATGTACAAGGAAGGAAAACGATCAATTATGGAGATTTTCCTCCCATTCCTTGTGATAGCTCAAATGGTCATAAAGAGAACTACAAACCACAGCCAGGGCCAGTCCTGTAATTGTCGGGGCCCGAGGCAAATTCCACAAATTAGGCCCCGACGAAATGCAAAATTCAACACTGTATTATGCGACATATTGCTAACTTAAAACTAACATTTAAACATCAACCAAATATATTATAGAAATGATTTATATTATAAAATAACAAAACCAAAGATTTAATCATAGAGTGAAGGAACTTGTGCCAAGTGTGAAAGTGAAGATTAAGAAATCGGCATAACTGATTAAAAATTTATTATCAACTAAAATTAAACAAAAATATACATATGTATTAAAATACGACCTTCTGTCCCTTTTAAAGCAGATCTAGAATGAAAAAATTGTAAAATGTAGTAATAACTTGGCAAAGTTTTTGTACAAAAATAAGATAACGACATAGATCCAACAAATACAATCACATAAATATCTATCTTAACAAAGTTTGTGTACAAAAATAAGACAACGACATGAATATTTATAAACACCCATTTATAAAATTCATCAAATCCCACACCATTTTCAAGAAAAAACCCCAAATTTAACCATTTTAGATATTGTCTTCAATAAATTTACATCAAATCCCACACCATTGGATCTGGGCTGTTTGACCTTGTTTTGAATGAAAATAAATAAATAAATAGGACCAAAATGAGGCCCCTTATGGTCTTGGGCCTGAGGCGAGGGCCTCATTTGCCTCGCCACAGGACCGGCTATGACCACAGCCAGATAACAACAACTACCCAAGGGGCTGCGATCCATGTTTGGGTTGTCGCATTGAAGTGTAGAGTCCTTGGATCCATAACTCGAAGTCAGTAAGGTCCCAACTTAGCTATAGAAAAAACATTTTAAGCACAAAATAAAATGTCATATAAAATTAAAAAAATTCAAATTTCAGTGGCTAGTGTGGTGGTATTGAATTTACGTTATTAGATAACGCATGATATATAACTCGTTTGTCTCTAGTCTCGTTCATTAGTATTGAGTTTGACTTATGTATCAAAATATTAAGGAATTTTATTAAATAAAAAATATTTATATTTGAGCTTCATGCTTTGGGATGATAATTGAGTTATTTTTATGTACCTGTAATACGTTTGATTATCTATGTTGAGATGTTTTGCTTATCAAATCCATTTTTCTCTTCCAATATATAAGTTAAATTATTCGGTAAAACTTCGGTTAGGATTCCAAAATTTTCAAAAAGGTGCTGAGGGTTTCATCCATCTATTGTTGACAATGCCATTTCAAGCATTAGCAAAATCTACAACGTATGGTTCTATGGATGGTAACCTTCTAAGAGGGTGTTTGACACCCATTTTTATAGAAAAATAAATTTTAGAATAGTGAATTGATGGAGAATGTTTAGATGAAAAAAAAGGAATTTTTTTTATTTATGTGTAATATTATTTTAATGAAGAATATGTGGTTAAAAAGAAGAGAGAAAAATGTATTTTGATAAAAATGAGAATAAAACAGGCCTAATAGTTGATTAGTTCAATGGATGGAGGTTTACCTTTTTTTTTGGATTGTGCTACATGTACAAATACATTTGTACTAAAAGTTTTATACACTCTCATAATAGAATGGTAGAGACCACATGACCAAATTTTTTAATGCAAGGGGGACCCCCATGCATGTGAGAGTGAGTAAACAATTTTGTCAACCAAATTTTGTATAAATAGTTTTATCTTTTTTTTTTCCCTAAAGTTTATAAGGAAAATGGTCTCTTACATGTTTTTGTTTGAAAACAATAAAAAACATTAATAGACGAAGAAAAAAAGAATTGAGAGAGAGAGAGAGAGTTGTCATCTTCCCCAACCCCCATGGCACCCCGCCCCATTCTGCCAACGCTATTGCCATTTCCTTGCTTTTTTTATTATATTGGAGATTTCAACTTGAGGAATGAAACATCGAACAAAATTAAAATATGTTTTCAGCTGAGATAAAAAATCAAACTAGTCGGACTTAGGCCCTGTTTGTCTACCATTCTTCAATAACCTTTTTTTTTTTTCAATCACGCATTTTTACAATAAAATATTTTACACATAGGTTAGTGAAAGTTTGACCTCGATGCCTAGCCACTCTTTACGCATTTTAAGAACGCCGCTCCTAAGTAATTGAGAGTGAAATGGCAGAAATAGAGTTTCTTCAAGAAATAGTGATGAAGCAACACAGCACGCTCTAGTGGTCGGAAGAAACTTAGGCTCACTTAACTATTTTACAGGAAAACTTGAAGAAAACAGCACTCTCTCTCTCTCTCTCTCTCTCTCTCTCTCTCTCTATATATATATATATATAGACACACACACACATCCCTCTATACACACACACGCCCCTCTGTCTACTATTGTGAAACTGGTGCCATCTTCAGCCATGGTTCAATAAGAATATATAAGAAACCTGTGTAATTGACATTAGTATGAACAGGGGTGGACGCAAACATTTTACATTATGGGTCACAATAAAACTTTTAAAAAAAGTGACAAATACTTTTAAAAATGATTGAATTTTTTTTATATATACATTTTTTTAGATATAAAAATAATCAAGATGTAAAAGTAGTATAACAATTTATAACCCCTATGAAGTAATAAAAGCTTTATTAAGAAAAAAATAAATTGACGTCATACAACATATAGAATTTAAAATTTCTTAATAAAATGATGTAAATTATATCGAGAAATTTGTCGTGAAAAAAATTAAATATTAATAAAATAATTGATTTTTTTTTTCAAAAAAGACGAGTTATACATCTCTTTTTGGCATACATGTTTGACGTACGTTTGACTATTTTCGATATTCATTTAGAACATTCGATATGTTTATGATATAGTTCTCGAAATGAGTTTTGAGAGGATATAGAAGATTTATGGATACGGCTAGCGTATAATTGTCGAAGAATTTTAAAGTTAGCTTGTTATCAAAAATCTTGAAATATTAGTTTGGAACGGCCTACTTTGACGCGTCGTAACATTTGCTACGATTGGCCATTTCGCACACCATTAACGATGTGAAATATTAGGCCATGAGTACTTAAAAATGATATTAAGAGTGTAATATTTCAATTTCGTTTAATATTCCATAGTGAGCCTGAAAACTAAGCCAAAAAAAAAAAAAAAAACTAGAGGGTCAAGTGACCCTATGGGACCCCTTGAATCCGCCCCTGATATGAATAACTATTTACTAGGAACGAATTTACACTCTCTATTTCGTTTTAAATCTTGTAAGTCTGATTCAGCAAGGATCGATAAGAGGCTCACGGGATGATGTAAGATGCACTTTTTGGAGTCATTTGCACTCTTCAACCTTTGAGATGACAATAGTTGTTGGATCAAACACAGATATTACACATCAAAAATCATAGGACATCTCACGGATCGAACTGAGGTCAAAATAATTATTTTTGGCAAGCAAAACTAGGCTCCTGTTTGAAGGCTATTATTTTGAGAAAATGAATTTTTAAGTAATGATTTTTTTTGGAGAATATGTGGATAAAAATCGGAAAAACTTTGGATTTAAGTGCAAAATATTTTACTGTGTTAAAGTGTGGTTAAAAATAAGTATGAAAATTAAAGAGTTTTGAAATAATGGTTGTCAAACAAGAGCGAAGATTGTAGCGTGCTTTCGCTAGGGATGACAAATGAGCATGTCTACTTGGGTAGTCCGTAGCTCGACGCTGAAAAAGCTCAAGCTAGCTCGTCTTAGGGCTCAATAGAACAAAACCCAGGCGATTAGCCGCACGGGCCAGCTCGGGAAAATGGCCCATGTCACATGCTTGGCCTAGCTTGTTACCAAACTTCAATCTTTTTATTGTATTCATATTTAATTTAAGATTTAAATCAATAAAATATAATTTATACATAACTATGCTTATATAATTGATATTCATAATTATGCTACAACTATCTATATTTATAATTTATTATCATATTCATTAGTATTTTCATTTTATTTTATTGATATAAATTTTAAATTTTATTATATAGGAGTTAATATAATTTTATTTGTTATCTTGTCGTGTTGAAACTTAAAAAGATATTTTCTATTCTAATATTTTTAATTCTACAAGTGAATATTAGGATATTTATACACTTGAAAATTGTATTCCAATTCATATATCCTAATTCTACATGAATCTTTTTATTGCATTTTAGTCAAGAGGAAGAACTTGTTTGACTTCTTTTACATGAATATTTTATGAATTTTAAAAAAATAAAAAAAATTTGTGAGTAGGCTCGTCTCGGTGCAATGAATCCCAAGTCAAGCCTCCAAATTTCGGCTGAGCTTTGGCTTGGCTCGAACTTAAAAAGCTTGAGCTATTTTTTTTACGAGGCCATGCACGAATTGCTAACTTTAGCTCACGAGTTGACTCAGCCCAGCTAATTGACACTCCTAGCTTCCGCCAACTTATTGTCGGCAATGGAGCGCTCAATGGCATGTTGTTCAAAGTCATGTTTTGCTTGAATCTTTTAAATATTTTCAGTATTTTTTTTTTATGTAATTTCATACGTAAAGGTACCTTTCAATAGTGGCGACTTATGGGAAAGGTTGTAACATGAATCTTAAATAGATTCCATCTCTCTTTAAAACAAAAAATACTGAAGAATCAAAGTTTTTATAGTTTATGAAAAGACAGGTTCTATATATGCTAGGAGTTGAAATCTGTTGTCCAATTTTTTCATTACATTCAATTAATTATTGACACATTATTTTAATTAACATGAGAAGAATTTTAATTTTTCATTATAACAACTATTTAACACTATTAAATACTTTTTCTCTCTCGCAAAATCATATGTCAATAATTAATTGAGTGAACAACAAAAGTTGGATGGTCACCAACATTGTGTCTCTATTATTTGCTCTTTTGATTTCTCGAAATACCACTTTGAAACAATTATTACCATGGTCCCACAAAATTGCCCACTTTTTATGGAACATCCTCAATTCACCTGACGGCTTTCCTGAATTTATTTCCTTTCATCAATGTTGTAACAACCTCCATTGTAAATAGAATCACATTCCCATGCAAAAGACAACTGCCTAGAAACCCTAAA
>NW_019262667.1:28576-35060 GCF_002742605.1 Olea europaea var. sylvestris | reverse complement strand
TGTTAAATTTTTATAAAATTATGTTACAATCAAAGCAAATCATAATTGCCTTGGTGGTGGGTCCGCATTTAGTTGGTATTCCTCATTGATGCACGACAAGTGTCGGGTCTATTAGGGTGATTCGAGACAGGTCATGTCAATTGGTATCACAAGTCATAGTTGATCATTGTTTCGATCTTCTCGTCGCCTCCTTACTTTCAATACCAAGAATGTTATCACGCTCTCGCTACAGTAAATCACATCCCTTCATAGAGGAGCCTTGAGTATTTTCCTACCATTAGAAATATTAATTTTATCAATGGGAACTTGATATATTTTATTTTCAACTTCATAATCCCAATTAAGGTCACTAACAACATATACTCCTTCATATAAATTATTTTAACACCAAAATCCCAAATATTCAACACTTGATTTGGTTCCAATACTAAAAATCCACCAAAATTAGATGATTGACAAAAATATCACTATAATTCCAGAATATTGAAAACTAGCACCAATGTCTATGTATTAAAACTGTCACCAAAAACAAGGACATAAATAGCGCTTTTTCTAGGCAGATTTTCAAAAATAGCACCTATACTACAATAGCTCGAAAATGGCTGAAAATTGGAGAATTTCAACCTCAAATCCTTAATTTAATTGTTTAGAATCATATAATCACAAGAATTTCAGAGAATATGCCTTTATCTCACAAATCAATTTCAGAAGTTTCCACTTTCTTCAACATCAATATCCAAATAAACATTTTTTCTTTGCTATATCCTTATTTATAACACCAAATACATATCGATAACACATATTTCTTGCTAAACTTTGAATTATAGGAAATTGTCCATAACCCTTAAAAAATTTAATTCTATATACTTTATACTTACCATGCTAAATGAAAGAGAAATTGAAAAACTTGAAAACCCTAGCTTGAAACCCCCAAAATAAAAAATATTTGAGGGTAACTAATCCAATTCTAACATGACAATATCTGCAAAAATTCAATTTTTCACAATTTTCTAAAATTCTAACTATTCCTAACAACAATTGATAGAGCTCAATATGGTTCTTTTCTTTTAATTCTGTAACACCCAATGATAATATATACACAATTTCAATTTTAACCTTTTTAATTAAAAATATACCTTAACTCTGGTGAACAATAAGTATCGATTTCTTGCAATGTGATAACACTGCAACTGCTACATTCAACCCCAATATAATCTACTCTAAATCATGTTTTAATCATGCTTCTTAAGTAACCTTATAGCATAATCTATAATTTATCTTTTTTACTTTAGAACACTTTCTAAATTCTAACATAACACATTTTCATAAACCAAGCCCTCATCAAATTTAGAAACAAGAGTAAATACTTCCTCAAAATTTATTCTGGTAACAAAACTTTTTACATTTCTAAACCCATGTAGTTTAGGTGCTCTTCCTTTCTTTGAAGAGATAATAATAACATTAAATCCATGATAATTTTATACTCTTCTTCCATGAAGAGGTCATTGACCTATTATCAATATATAAGGATTTTTTGTATATCACATAAAGAGCTCTAATGAAGATAATGTAACCAAAAGATATCATTCCACAATGAGTAAAATTTACATTTAATGATCATCTTCGACATTAACTATCCAACATATCATCCATATATTCCATAGCATATAAATCTCGATAAGAATGAAATACTTTATCCGTGAGACCCGAAAATACAATCTAAAATAACCCAAAAATTTCATCACATTATATGCCATAAGACAACCATAAATTTCATTTACTTACTATTCACCCGATCAAGTTATGATCATGTAATCTGATCATTTATCGTTATATTGTTGGACTTAAAACAACTAGTTATATTAATTTTTCTTAACATTACAAAATAGTAACCTTCATATTTATCAAGTGTACCTTTCACCTATCTATTTATCACCAAAATTTCGTATTATAATTTCTCAATCTCCAATAAATAATTTATTTTATTGTAGTCCATATTTGACTTTGACTTTGACAAGTCAATCTTTGAATTTTGACTGAATAAAAATGGGTTGTAACAATTATACTTCCTTAAAAGAATTTCGTCCTCGAAATTCAATTGGCATCTGATTAGGTAATGAATAGATGAGGATATTGAACACGCATCTGATCCTCACTCTCCCAGGTTGCCTCTTCTACCATCTGATTCTACCAAAGCACTTTTACGAGTGAAATTGGCTTGTTCCCCTGAATTTACACCGTTCTGTCTAGAATTCTCATTGGCTCATCTATGTAAGTTAAATTCTCCTTCAAGTGAACTGGATGAGACTCTAGAACATGAGAAGGATCTGCAATGTACTTGCAGGGCATGGAGACATGAAAAACATCATGGATCCTAGATAATTCAATTGGCAAATCTAATCGATATGCAATTAGACCAATCCGCTCAGTAATCTCATATGGTCCAATGTATCGTGGATTCAATTTTCCTCATTTGTCAAATCTCAAAACTTCTTTCCAAGGCGACAATTTTAGAAATACTTTATATCCAACTGCGAATTCCAGATCTTTTCTGTGCCTATCTTCATAACTTTTCTGTCTATCTTGTGTTGCTTTCAACTTTTCTCTGATCAATTTCACATTTTCTGAAGTCATTTGAACCGATTCAGGGCCTACTAACTTCCTCTTACCACCTTCATCCCAGCAAACTGGTGTTATACACTTTCTACCATATAAAGCTTCAAAATGAGCCATTTCTATACTGGAGTGGTAACTGTTGTTGTAAGCAAACTCCATCAATGACAAATGTGAATCCTAGCTACCTCTAAACTCCAAAACACAAGCCCTCAACATATCCTCAAGAGTTTGTATGGTCCTCTCTGACTGACCATCTGTCTGAGGATGAAAATTTGTACTAAAATGTAGTTTAGTACCCATGACTTTCTGTAAACTGGGCCAAAATTTAGACGTAAAACAAGGGTCTCTGTCAGGCACAATAGATAATGGAGTACCATATAAGCTCACTATCTCGTCCACATACAACTTTGCCAACTTATTTAAAGTATAAGTGGCTTTGATCAGCAAAAACTTGGCAAACTTGGTCAAACGATCCACAATAACCCAAACACCATCATGACCATTCTGGGTACGAGAAAGATCAAATAAAAAGTCCATAGTAATGTGCTCCCATTTCGATTCTGGTATAGGCAATGGTTGTAAAAGTCTTGATATTTTATGACGAATTGGCTTTACTTGCTGATAGATAAGACATTTGGATACAAAATATGCTCTCTCTCTCTCTCTCTCTTCATTCCAAGCCACAAGTAATGATCTTTCAATGTATGATACATTTTAATACTGCCTAAATGCATAGCATAAGCAGAATTGTGTGCCTCTTCCAGAATCTCTTTCTTTAATTCCGGAATATCTAGAACACATAATCTATTACCCATAACCAATGCGCCATCATCTCTAATCACATAATCCTTTCTTAGCCCATCACCGACTTCTGCTTTCAATGTTTTCAATGTCGAGTCTTGTGATTGAGCTTCTTTAACCTTATCAATTAAAGTAAGCCTTACCTGAAGATGAGCTAATAAGGCCCCAGAAGTAATAACTGACAACTGAGTATGCAACTTCTCGAACTCACCAATCAAGGAAGCAAATACTGCACTAGATGGAAAGGAAGAATCCATTTTTCTACTAAGAGCATCTGCAAGTATATTAGCTTTCCTTGGATGGTAGTCAATCTTACAATCATAATCCTTTATCAATTCCAACCATCTTCTCTGCCTCAAATTCAGTTCCTTCTGATCAAAGATATACTTTAGACTTTTATGGTAGGTAAATATTTGACATTTCTCACCATAAAGATAGTGCCTCCAAATCTTTAATGCCAACACTACTGCAACTAACTCCAAATCATGAGTTGGGTAATTTGACTCATGCTTCTTCAATTGTCTAGAAGCATAAGCTACAACTTTCCCAATGCATTAGAACACAACCTAATCTTTGGCATGAAGCATCACTATAAATCACAAACTCTTCACTTGGAGCTGGAAGAGTAAGTATAGAAGCAGAAACTAATCTTTGCTTCAACTCTTGAAAACTCTTTTCACATCCTTCAGTCCACACAAACCTGATGTTCTTTCGAGTCAAACTAGTTAGAGGAAGAGCAATTTTGAAAAAATCCTCTACGAACCGACGAAGAAAACTCCGCACTTTTGTAACATTAGTATGGCGTTCCCATTTTATTATTGCTTCAATTTTTTGAGGATCTACATAAATACCTTCTGCTGAGATAATGTGACCTAGAAATACATCTTTATCTAGCTAAAATTTACATTTGCTAAACTTAGCATACAACTGTTTATCTCGCAAAGTCTGTAAAATAATTCTCAAATGTTCAGCATGCTCATCACGATTGCTAAAATAAACCAATATATCATCAATAAAAACAATCACAAATCTATTTAAATATGGGTGAAGCACATTATTCACCAGGTCCATAAATATTGTTGGGGTATTAGTCAACCCAAACGGCATCGGAGAAACTCATAATAGCCATATTGTGACATAAAAGCAATTTTCTGCACATCAACATCCCTAATTTCGAGTTGATGGTATCCTGAGTGCAGATCAACCTTAGAAAATATTGTAGCACCTCGAAGTTGGTAAAATAAATCATCAATACGAGGCAAAGGATACTTATTGCGAATAGTCACTTTATTCAGCTGTCTATAGTCAATACACAATTGCATTGTGCCATCTTTCTTCTTACAAATAAGACAGGTGCTCCCTATAGAGATACAATAGTTCTAATAAAGCCCTTATCAACTAAATCTTGCAACTGAACTTTTAATTCCTTTAACTCTACTGGAGCCATTCAGTAATGTGTCTGTGAAATAGGGGTAGTCTCTAGGATCAAGTCNCATTCACACACATTAATGCTTCTAAAATATCTTCTTTCAGTCGACTTTTGACCTCAGACAAAACCCTCTTACTTGCACTAAAAACAAACTCCGAAGCTACAAAGCTAATCGGACGTGTTAGTAAATCTTTTGCAATTGCGAAAACTACTGGCCATTGTCGTTCGTACCTCAGCCAGAATTCAATAACATCTTCGAAACTTTTTTTAATTGTTTTATTAGTATGCATATTATCATTAAAGCAATCAATTAATTCAGCAAGCAAAGTATTTGCATTTCCTTATGATGTTTGGATCGATGGAGATACAATAGACAAAGTATTACTAGATGAAGATTGAATCATACCTATACGTGCTAATGCCTTGAAATAAACTATATATTTCAGCATCATCTTCTTCAAGTTCAGCAGAAGGAGTAGGCGCAAAGGTTACTTGACTAACATGTGTACCCATTTGTTCAGCATATAAGTCATACATTTCACTTTAAGTTTGTTCTAAATGTCGATATATGATAGGTGTACCAAAAGTTAAAGCTTTAGAAATTTGATCAATTATATATTTAGTTCTTGATAAATTATATTGGGGTCCATTATGCATGCTAAAGGAAATAACATATGTAAGTCTTCCCAGTATTTTCTAAAATTTGTAAAGATTTCATAATACAGAATTTAACTTATTCAGTTTAAAGAATAAAGATTTTAACTTAAAGTAGTGTGTAATGATATTTTTATTATAAACCAATTTTTAGAAAGTTGGCATAAATGGAAAAAGCATATTTGTTTACAAAATTTTCCACTCACTGAGTTACAAGCTCACATATTTCATCTCCTTTTTTCTTATAAGACAGTAGTTGTGTTGAGCCACATAGGAGCCTGTTGAATTACCAACTTGAGCTACTCAGTTATTATTTGTATGTTTCTTTTTGTCATTTTATGTAGTTCATAATTTTTGAGGTAGATGCATCTTTTGTCATTTTATATCATGGGTTCACTACATAATTTTGTATAAGTAATGCATTTGGAGTCCTTTGGTTTGTAAAGAAGTGTAAATTCCATTCCAACGCACTTTATTTTGAATAATTGTGTTTGGAAGGGATGATATATCCTATTTTAAATTATATGTATTGGTTTGAGAAAGTTGATAAATTTTCAAGTGATTTTAGTTCATATTTTAGAGGAAATTTTGTTAAATTTTTATAAAATTATGTTACAGTCAAAGCAAATCATAATTGCCTTGGTGGTGGGTCCGCATTTAGTTGGTATTCCTCATTGATGCACGACAAGTGTCGGGTCTATTAGGGTGATTCGAGACAGGTCATGTCAATTGGTATCACAAGTCATAGTTGATCATTGTTTCGATCTTCTCGTCGCCTCCTTACTTTCAATACCAAGAATGTTATCACGCTCTCTCTATAATAAATCATATCCCTTTATAGAGGAGCCTTGAGTATTTTCCTACCATTAGAAATATTAATTTTATCAATGGGAACTTGATATATTTTATTTTCAACTTCATAATCCCAATTAAGGTCACTAACAACATATACTCCTTCATATAAATTATTTTAACACCAAAACC
>NW_019262667.1:22295-25479 GCF_002742605.1 Olea europaea var. sylvestris | reverse complement strand
TATATTAGCTTTCCTTGGATGGTAGTCAATCTTACAATCATAATCCTTTATCAATTCCAACCATCTTCTCTGCCTCAAATTCAGTTCCTTCTGATCAAAGATATACTTTAGACTTTTATGGTAGGTAAATATTTGACATTTCTCACCATAAAGATAGTGCCTCCAAATCTTTAATGCCAACACTACTGCAACTAACTCCAAATCATGAGTTGGGTAATTTGACTCATGCTTCTTCAATTGTCTAGAAGCATAAGCTACAACTTTCCCATTATGCATTAGAACACAACCTAATCTTTGGCATGAAGCATCACTATAAATCACAAACTCTTCACTTGGAGATGGAAGAGTAAGTATAGGAGCAGAAACTAATCTTTGCTTCAACTCTTGAAAACTCTTTTCACATCCTTCAGTCCACACAAACCTGATGTTCTTTCGAGTCAAACTAGTTAGAGGAAGAGAAATTTTGAAAAAATCCTCTACGAACTGACGAAGAAAACTCCGCACTTCTGTAACATTAGTATGGCGTTCCCATTTTATTATTGCTTCAGTTTTTTGAGGATCTACATAAATACCTTCTGCTGAGATAATGTGACCTAGAAATACATCTTTATTTAGCCAAAAATCACATTTGCTAAACTTAGCATACAACTGTTTATCTCGCAAAGTCTGTAAAATAATTCTCAAATGTTCAGTATGCTCATCACGACTGCTAAAATAAACCAATATATCATCAATAAAAAACAATCACAAATATATTTAAATATGGGTGAAGCACATTATTCACCAGGTCCATAAATATTGTTGGGGTATTAGTCAACCCAAACGGCATCGGAGAAACTCATAATAGCCATATTGTGACATAAAAGCAATTTTCTGCACATCAACATCCCTAATTTCGAGTTGATGGTATCCTGAGTGCAGATCAACCTTAGAAAATATTGTAGCACCTCGAAGTTGGTAAAATAAATCATCAATACGAGGCAAAGGATACTTATTGCGAATAGTCACTTTATTCAGCTGTCTATAGTCAATACACAATTGCATTGTGCCATCTTTCTTCTTACAAATAAGACAGGTGCTCCCTATGGAGATACAATAGGTCTAATAAAGCCCTTATCAACTAAATCTTGCAACTAAACTTTTAATTCCTTGAACTCTACTGGAGCCATTCAGTAATGTGTCTGTGAAATAGGGGTAGTCTCTAGGATCAAGTCAATGGTAAACTCAATTTCTCTATCTGGAGGTAACTCTGGAAGATCTTTAGGAAAAGCATCAGGAAAATCTCTTACCACTGGTATATCATCAAGTTTCAATTTAGTGATTTGGGTGTCAATCACATGAGCCAAATACGCAGGACAACCTTTTCTAAGTAATCTCCCAGCATCAAGTGCAAAAATAATACATGAAGGTAATATTCTCCGTTCACTAGTAAAAGCAATTTCAGGCTCTTCTGGCCTTCTGAACACTACCTCTTTGCGAAAACAATCAACTGAAGCATGATTTGTTGCTAAGAAATCCATGCCCAATATCACATCAAAATCATGAATATTAAGTGGAATCAAATTAGCTTTCAACTCATGATCGTTCACTCTAATCACGCAATCCTTGTACACTCTGTTAGCTAAAAGTGAATCTCTTACTGGAATAGCTACCACTAAATCACTGTCTAATGGTTCTGACATATGGTTCACATTAATAGCAAATGCATATGATATAAATAAATGTATAGCACCAGAATCAATTAAAGAACGAGTATTTTTGCCAAAAATAGATAACATACCAATGACTACATCTGGGGATTCCTTGGCATCATGCTGAGTCACTGCAAACACTCTCCCCTGAGTCCTGGAATGTCTTGCCTGACCTTTCTATCTAGAACCACTACTGCCAACAACATCAGACTGAATAGCATTAGTGGAAGCTACTTTACCTGCCAAGGTGTCCTAGTTCTGGAAATACCAACATCTGACTGTAAAGATGTCCATTGTGATACACCACCCTGTTGAAAATGAACTGGACATACTCTTCTCGTATGCCCAGTCTGACCACAGTGATAACAAACTTCAACGCCCTTAAGGCAGTCACCAGGGTGAAATTTTCCACAAGATTGACACTGAGGAAACCTGGGAACACTTGAGCTATCACCCTGCCTGGGAGTAAATGATCTCTAGCAAGATCCCTGTGTCTGAAAACAACTACTCTCTGGCTACTACACAGATCTCTGACTACCAAGAGATCTGGCTTTGAAGCTGCCAGATGTGGAAACACTTAATCCACTTCCTTTGTGATCCCTTTTCGATGGTCTATTCATTGAGACTCCTGCCCACTGATGACTACCACCAACGCCAGTCCTCATTTGTTGCTGACTGCTTCGTCGTTCTGAAAGACTTTTCACCACTCGCATCGCTACTTCTACAAGTTTACCAAAATTCTCATACCCTGTTGTAGTCACCACGAATCTGATTTCTTCTCTCAAGCCAAGTTCAAACCTCTGCACTTATCAACTTCATCGGCTATAAGGGCCATAGCATACTTTGATAATTCTATGAACTTTTTCTGATATTCTACCACTATGGATGTCTGTACTAGTTTCAAGAATTTATTCTGTTTGTCATTCTTATATGAACGGGGACAGTAATACTCATTAAAATTTTCTTTAAAATCAGTCCACGTGATCACAGAAGGTTCAACATATTTACTCTGTACCGATCTCCACCAATCATAAGTACCTCCTTCTAACAGGAAGGTTGGCAAATGTAATTTTTAATCTTTAGGACAATTCATAGCATCAAATACTCTTTCAATCCTTACCAACCAAGATTCGACTTCTACTGGATCAGCAGTGCTTGTGAACACTTTAGCTCCTAATTTAGTTGCTCGCTCTATGCTATATTATTTATCGAAACTACGTAAAACAGAAGCAATAGCTGTAGCAATTCTGTCGCTACAAGATCAGGCTGAGCTACATCTTCCTGCCATCGTTGCTCAAACGTTTGATAAACTGATTCTTCAAGTCTACTGATATCTCTAATATCATCTCTATCAGGAGCAACTTGTGGTTGAGGCAGCACATCTTGGAGCCTACGAGTCTTATTACCATAAGCCATGACTTTCAACTACAAAATATGTATGCTATGATGAGAACAAAGTCGAAAATAAATGCAATGCAAACTAATTCTATGAT
>NW_019262667.1:11371-17191 GCF_002742605.1 Olea europaea var. sylvestris | reverse complement strand
TCGCCTCAATATGATTGAGGTCTTACGAGTTAGCCTCATCGTTGCAAGGTCTTACGGACTCGCCTCAATGAGATGAGGTCTTAGGGATTTGGCCCAATGAGATGAGATGAGGTTTTAGCTCTTGTCTTGAATAATAGAGATATCCATGAAGTATGACTGGCTTTCAATAATAAGAAAACCGAGAGCTTGGGCTCGTTTTCAATGATTAGGCATTTCTTCCAATAAAAGTTGACTAGTGCTACAGGTCAGGAGGAAAATCTATTCACTATAAGTAGTAAAAGCCAGCAAAGTTGAAAGGAAATTTCTATTGAACTCTCCATTTTTTTTTTGTCTCACAATGTTTTTACCAAGAAAATCTTCTATTGCTGATTATCGGATTGAAGCATGCTGTGGTTATGCTGGATTTCAGTTCAACTCCAAAGGATCTAGCTATCCAACAATTAGATTACCAGGAAATGATTATAAAGTAAAAAACATTTCCTATAATAATCATTCTTTTCCTGTTCATAATTCTGCCTGACAATCTTTTGTGGTACAAGGTTGATTGTGAAAGTAAGAATGAAGATAATTAGGATTTAGCAATACAGGATAAGGATGAAAATTTACATAGTGGAGTGGAAAACATTAAAGTGTTTTTAGGTGTGGCGTCTAGTAAAAAAGGCAAAGGAAATTTTGTGAGAGATGTGGGCTACTTTTTACAAGGCCCTCCTTCTAGCACCAAAATGTTAACGTAAAAAGGAGACCAGGTTAATCTTTGTCAACTTAATTAATGATTTATATGAGGTAGATTGCTGAAATAGTAGAAGAGAGAGAGAGAGAGAGATTTGTATCAAAAATAAAGCTTGTAGAATGTGTATTATATGTCCTTCCCCCATCCCATTGGGAAACCATTTGGTCATATTTATAGGCTCCCAAAATAGCCAATTGGCCTCCAAAAATAGGTTATCTACAATGCATTTCTTGAATTGTGTGCCATTGTCCATGCCTTCCTTAGCTCTTGATTGGTCCTTTAAGGTCATTTTACCCAACTAATGATGATGTTGAGGTGGTGAGTAATCATTGCAAGCCTTTGATTAGTTGAAAGTAAGGGACAATCATCATGAGTGCCACGTGTTGTTATGGGAATGGTCGCATGGGAGGCAATGATGTCATCGATAAGGAACACAAGTGTCGTAAAGCAATGATGGTGTTTTCTAAATGATAGCGGTATGGTTGACTCGGCCTTATAACATGGAGAGCTGACTTGTTATAGGTCGAGCTAACATGTTACTGACGAAGTTGACCTAACATGGAGAGTGAACCTCATCATAGAACAAGCTGACATGTTACTGGTCGAGCTGACCTAACATGGAGAGCGGACTCTATCATAGAATGAGTTGTATTTTACTAGTCGAACTGACCTAACATGGAGAGCGGACCCTATCTTAGATCTAATTGACATGCTATTGGCCGAGCTGACCTGACTTAGTAGATCTCATAGGTCGAATTGACTTGGTGATCTTTTAGCCCGTTCTCTTTGAAGTGACTATTGAATATTCATGAGATCTCATTCTTAAATTAAGGTAAACCTGAGCTGGTTTTGTGAGTTTCGACACCAACAAGAATTAATTTTAGCAAAAGATAGTCCAACATTTTTGTAAGAAAATAATGTAGCTTGTATTGCACAACTCAAATGATACTATATCAAAAGTGACAGGACGAAACACATCTCTCCAAAATTCTTTCATACACATGAGTTTCAAAAGAATGACGATATTGATGTTCAACAAATTTGCTCAAGTGATAATGTGACTGATTTATTTACAAAAGCACTTCTGACATCTAAATTCAAGAAATTGGTTCATGAGATTGGAATGTGTTTACTCAAATATTTTTAGTGATCAATATCAGGGGGAGTAGTTGTAATCATTTTCCTTCGCTTAAGTTTTACCCTCATTGGATTTTCCTAGTAAGGTTTTAATGAGACAGTATTTATTTTTAATAAACCAAAATAACCGTACTCTTTTTCTTTCATTTGATTTTTTATCCCATTGAATTTTTATCACACAATATTTTAACTAGGCAGATATTTTGTAAAGTATCATTCAAGGAGAGTGTTGTAAATGATAAATTTATTAGTTGATAACAATTATACTTTTTTTTTTTATATAAATATAGGTTTTTGTTTCTAAATAAACACACAGGTTCATTAACTTTTATTTCTCTTCTCTTTTTCTCTATTAATTTTCATATCAATTTCCTTTTCTTTTTTTTTTTTGGCCCTTAAAAACCGCTTCTTATAAGGAACGGGAGAAGAATTATGATTTCTTTACCCCCCTCCCCAAGGGCAAACTGCTTCTTATATGGTAATTGATGATTTTAAAAGGTAATTAGGATATTTTTGGATTTGAGGATATAAATTTTTAAGAGTTTTAATATAAGTAATGGAGATCATTAGATAAGTATCGAAGTAGGGGTTCAAATTATTTATTAAAATTATATGTCAAAAATATTGATGGGAACACTCACCAGTAAAGCATCTGCTCCTATATTAAAGTAATGTGGTGTTTTCAAAGTTATATTGCGCTTTGTTGCACCTCTCGGGGTCCTGTTTGTATGTCGTAAAGGGAGGTCTATAAGGAGAAGAACCGCATCCTGAATGTCCGGCCAAAATGTGTATAAGCTGTGTCCGCATCCGGATTTACCTGGATGGCGTGGGAAGGTCGTCACTCTTCAGGATTAGTTAGGCGAAGCTTGGCTATACCAAAGTTTTTTTTATTTCAATACGAAATTGGAAATTAAGACATGCAACAAATCATTTTTGAAAATCAAACAAAAATCCAACAAAAATGTTGATAATTAAAAATAAAATAACAAAATCGAAAATGTCAATAGTTAGAAAAATTAAATATTTACAAGATTCAAGAATTATGGAAGATGAACATTACCTATTGTGTCAAATAATTACTATTCTTTAAATTCGAAAAAATAACTATATTTCAATCACATGTACACATGATGGCTCTATTTGGTATAAACTAAAATTTAGATTTCAATCTTAATCAAACTTAACCATTAATTTTAACTATGTATTTAATGGATATCACAATTTTTTAACCATACATTTTTTCAACTTTTTTCAAAATTTACTAAAATGTTAATTTTATTTCCCATCAAACAGGACACTGTAGTCTTATGTTCTAAACAAAGAGCATCTTCGACCCAGACTTCCCAAGCATGGCGCAAAAGATTTGCGTTAACGTAGCCTACGATGATTGCATTTTGTTTGCATCAAATGAATGAACACAGACCAAAACCTAGATTTATGGATCTTACAATGACAACTATAATTTAAATAATTGGTCTGTAATTATTTTCCTTTTATAAATGGGCGGAACTTGCAATTGTAGATTGGATTCAACTACTTTAGTACAAATATTAGTGACTGTTATTATTTAAATTTTATTTTTTCTCAATTTTATTTTTAATTATACATTCTTCTAATAAAATAATTTTGTACATAAATTCAAAAATTTTCTCTACTTTTAAATCACACATTATTTAAAAATATCACTATTACCAAAATTATTTTTTCAAACAATGAGCTCAAAAAGAGTCTTATTGACTGTCTTATGGCCATATCCTTCAATGGCACCTGACAGAAATCATTTTTGAATTGGATTTGAAAGACCTTTTAAAATTAAATTAACTCTTGTTAATGGATAAAATGTTTTTCAATAGTTGGATGAACAAATAGAATGATTTTTTTAATAAGTTTAGGGATGAACATCATCTTGTATTTATCGTTTTCAATCATCCCCATACGAAGTGGTTCCAACTCAATAAGAAGAGGTGTAATGATTCGCCAAGAAAACCATCAGAAATTTCGAAAAAAATCCAACCAACAACTAGAGTTTAACACTATACGACCGCATAGGCTAAAGCCATGCGATCACATAGCTATAACTTAGGCCGCCTCAATGGATAGCTATAACGGCTCACGTTTATAAACACATAAATAATTTTTATTCACACATTTAAATGGACAGAGAAGTACTATCCATTTATCAACAATCTTTAAACAATTTATAAACAATCACTAAAAAAAAAATGATTTCAGGCACAGATTTTTCATTCCTGAAACCACAATATCCGTTGCTATTACTCTTTACCAACAGAATATTAATAACCACAAATTTGTTGTTAATTTGAGGGTCGCAGATGGTTACCAAAGGATCGCGCCGTAGGTAAAGAGTAAACATTTTACCAATAAATTTTCTGTTGGTAAAGTGTGAACCTTTTACCAAATTAAATTCCTTTGGTAAAAACTTTAACAATTACCAACCGACTTTTCGTTGGTACATTGTCTACCATTACAATTAGTAAAAAATCAATGTTGTAAATAGCCACATAGGTATGAGAAGTGGCCAAAAAACTTATTTATCCAGTTTTTATTATTATTGTTGTTGTTATTATTTATTTAATAATTATAAATTATTAACTTTTAGTCAACTGAATTGAAAGGTACAAAAAGTGGTTTAATAACTTATTGGATCGCTAATTTATCAAAAGTATCTCCAAAGACTTTTTCGTGAACTTCTGACGTGGGATAAGAATTCATTTGGTTGGGCTGTAATGTATTGTAACTTTAGTTTGTCTGTAGCATATTGCACTATTATATAAATAATTATTTATATTTTATTACCCTTCACCTACGTATATTTAATAGGTGAATGATTAAATTTTTTAATTATTAGAATTGATTAATATCGTCAACGGATTTTACATAGGCAATATGAATTAATCTTCACCTACGAAATTTCTCCATTGGTGAAGAGGCTGAAATTTTTTTTTTTTTGAAAAATTAATTACCCTTCACCTACAAATATTCCATAGGAAAATGTTTGAGTTTTTAATTATTAAAATTGAATAATATTAGCAATGGCAATTCCTTTGGTAATATAAACTATACTTCACCCACAAAAAATTTGTAGGTGAAAGGTTGACATAGTTTTTAGACAAAAGTTGAATTACATCTCCTATGAAAATATTGTTGGTAAAGGTACGTATATTAAAAAACAACATTAGGCCTGGAATATATGTTAGTGAAGAGTTACCACTTTTATTAATGAAAATTTCATTTGTGATTTTCGTAGGTAAAAGTCTAAAACTTTTATCACTGGATAATCCATTTCTAATTATCAACGGTATCCGTAAGTGAAAATTTGATTTTTAGTAGTGAATTTTCAAACATGTTCTCATCCACCGATTAGTGAAGCATGGAATTGACAAATTAATGTCAACCCATGCATCCTTTCTAGAATCCAAAGATGCCTCGTACAAAAGCCTAGTTAGTAATAGCAATAAAGATGATCTTCCTGAAATACAATAAGCATACAAGGGTTTTTTAATTTGTACACCGAGGTTGACACCTTGGTATATAGATCCCCTTACAAGAGGCGGGCCACGACGAAAAAAAAATGTGGGCCACTCATGAGGGAGTCTGTACACTGGAGTGTCACATGTAGCAAGGCCCACGCATACAATTATGCATTGATAGTTAAGCATTAAACACGAGAGAAAAAGCTTAGCGCTTTCTTGAGTTTATGTTTTGTTTTTGCTATTAACAAAACACTCATTTAATAATGTCATATTTGTGAAGGGAAAAAAATATTAAAATAACAATTACAACAACAACAATAATTAAGCCCATGTTTGAGTTTCATTTTTTTTTAACTCATTTTCAACTACTCTTTCTTTCAATAAAATAATTTTGTATTTCAAGTAAATTTTTTCCTACTTTTTAAATTAAAAATTGTTTTATATGTAAATCCAAAATTC
>NW_019262667.1:0-2391 GCF_002742605.1 Olea europaea var. sylvestris | reverse complement strand
AGAACAGAGATCATATGTTAGTATTATTGTGATACTGTGATTTCAATATAACAGAAACAAAAATAGTAAAAGAATTATAGAACATGTATAACTTTTCCATGTGAAATTACATAGAGAAAAACTTACAAATAATTAAGGAAGTGAAGCATCAATGATAAGTACGCAACCAAATGATTTAGAAAATAATATTATGTGCAACTAATATTATGAAAAACTTACTCTTGTTGGTTCTAGAGCCACAAGGAAGCATGGACATGATGCTAAGCCAATGCAACAATGAAAAATAGTGATGATTAGTATCGAATCCAGACCAGGCTGCACATAAAAAAAATAACAATTTGAGGATGGCCGAATACATGATTAAAATCACAAAGAAAACCTCCAAATTTTAGGCTAGTAGATATTATCTTAAACGATAAACAACTCTCTCTCTCTCTCTCCAAATGGAATGTAGGATAAACTGGAAAAGAAAGAGATAAAAGAAATGCTTAGATATTGGAAAGACACCTGAAAATCATTTACAATTAGAATGGAGCAAAGAACGTATGAAAAACTTTCATTTTTTCCCTTTTCCATCTTCCTGGGCAAATAAGAATTGAATTCTAAATGCAAGAAAAAAAATTGTAATGATGTATACTTTCATCTAATGAAGGGTATAAGCCTACAACTTTAACATACATAAGAATAGACGAAGACCTTTTCTTGATCCGACAAAAATTTTCTTGCCTTTTTAATTTATTCAAAAAAATAGATATAGTGAACGTTATGACTTTAAAAAATTGAAGCCAAAGAATTTCATAACCTTCATCCGAGGCATTTGAATCCACTCCACAGCATATCCAACAGCCTTTGATAGAGATTCTGTTAAGGTCTCTTCTGCAATGGACGAAAGTCTGAAAAAATACAATAACAGTATGTTAATTATAGAACAATATATTAATAGAAGTAAAGAAAAAGAAGCATTTTTCACTAACCTTGCTGGACTTGCATCCTTGGGGAGAATGCTGAGAAGTCAAGTGTTGTTGACCACTTAAGACCACTGGCAAGGGTTGCCTACATAAAAAATAAATCGATAAATTAATAATAATAATAATAATAATAATAATAATAATAATAATAATAATAATAATAATAATAATAATAATAATAAATCTTATTAAGAAAACGAAAAAAATAATTTCTAGAAGAAGCATTGAATAGTGGTAAGGTGCTTAGATCACGTGGTTGCAAATGAGAACATTTATACAGTATATCACTAAATATTTCTTATACTGTTTAAAAAAATCATCAATTCAACAGAAGTTAAAGAACAAAAGAATATCCATTTCAAGACAAAAGTTTGGCTAAGGTTTTAAAAAGAATGTTTGAAGATTCAAAACATGTTTGTATATGTTACTTTTCTTACGTTTAACTAAAAAAAGGTTTCTTGCTCTGAAATTAACTTTTACCTTACTGTCAATTTTTTTATTTTTCCAATTTCTATCACCCATAAAGAAACTATTTATTTTAAAACTTATTTATTTACTTATAATAAATTTACTTGTAAGCAAGAAGCATTTTTCTTCACTCCATTCAATTTGTTCTAGATCTACCAGAAAACAGATTTAAAAAAAGATTAAATTCATTAATAATAAAAGAAAACCTCAGAATTCTACAATTGACCAAAAGTTGGAGTTCAGCTAAAAATTCTTCACTATGGGAGATAAATATGTGGGTATAATTGATTTGAGGTGATGGCTTGAGAAATGAGGAAAGAAGATGCTAGAGAGCACGATACACAAACCCATCGACAAATCTACGATACCAAGAGAGTACTAATTTAGTAACTTCTAGGACCATTATGAACATTGAACCTGGATATTTTAGAAGAATAATGGCAACCAATCTGAGCTTAAACTTTCTTAGAGTGTGCAAATATGCATCATTATGTAGGCTTTTATTGCTTCTAGGATTTTATAATAACAAAAACAATACTTTTGCTCAAATATATCAAATTTTAAGTGCTGATAGAAGGAGATGGACAAGGAAAGTTTTCAAATTGAAAACTAAACATGGCTCAATATTTCCACATATAAATACAATTGACAATAGAAGGGTTGTCAATGGAATATTAACTTCACTGAGCCATTGGATATATCAATGCCAACATAGTAACTGATCTTTGCTTTATCACATTTCATAAGATTGCCACCCTGGTGCACAAAAAAAAATAAATAAATAAAAAATGATACCAAAAGTGCTAAAGTACTACACTTCATACGATCTTTGCTTTGTGTACTTTTTTTTCTACATTTTTTTTATTATTTGGTTGATGTTTTTGAAATTAGAATCTAGAAACTATTTGCTTATTTCTTTTGTTTTTTCCACTTCATATTTCTCTGCATGGAATTT
>NW_019262666.1:21337-23170 GCF_002742605.1 Olea europaea var. sylvestris | reverse complement strand
GTGAGTATAATGTTTCAGCTACATTTAAGAAGTCTAATCTATATTCAATGACGAATCTTTTTGAAGAAGGAGGGGGATGATGTGATCCAGGAGCCGAGCCCAACCAAGACTAGCTCAAGACGAGACCTGCTTTTTTTTTTTTTTAAAGAACCTCAGAACTTTATTAAATAAAACCTCATTTGTGGCGGAGGAAAACCGTAGTAACAAAAAGGCCTTTAGTTCTCTCAATAAAAGATCTGCAAAACATATGGAAGGAAAATAATCTAAGTCTAGGCGATATGCACCTCGAGCTTTCCAAGGTAAATCTTTCACTTCCGTAACCTTCAGCTCCACACCAGTAGTCCCTAGTTTTGCCAAACAATCTGCTATCAAATTTGCTTCTCGATATACATGTTCAATTTTTAAGGAAATTTGTTGCAATAGAAGCTTAAGTTCATCCCAAAGATACCAAAGAGAGCATTGCCTCTGATTAATCCATTGCACCAATACCTGATATTCATATTCCAATTGTACTTGTGTATACCTGAGCTCCATGCAAAATTGCACCCCATCCAAGAAAGCACGCAACTCTGCAAAGATATTGAAAGTGAGCCGATGACGTGATCGAAGGCAAAGAAAGTAAATCAAGCTATGGGATTGCTTGTCCAATCAACAATTGACGAGANTGAAAGTGAGCCGATGACGTGATCGAAGGCAAAGAAAGTAAATCAAGCTATGGGATTGCTTGTCCAATCAACAATTGACGAGACGATGTTCACGGTGAGAAATGAGCCAATTCCATGTTGGAGTCGAAAGCGGAAACCAATCGGATCAACTTGGTAGAAGCGACCGAAGATGGAACTGGGAAGATCTTCTATGCGACCGCATAGAAGAAATAGGCTTGAGATTGCAAACAATAGTGCAGGGACTTCCAAGCCATGACTCAAGTGGTCTATGAGACCTCACCACAATGAACTACGCGGTCGCATATATCAAATTCGGGAGAGAATTTTTTCTTTTTTGCAACTTTCCATATTTTGCTAGATTTCCATCTTGACAATATTCTTGTAATCATGATTGATGATTTCCATTTTCTAGCAAGATTTTAGGGCTAGGATAAGTATGTTTTTCATTATTCTTCATTGGAACTTAGACATAATTATTGAATTCAATTGTGAGGCTATTGCTTTATCAACCTATTATTCTTCTTCGAACAAAAATCGAACTTATCAAGATTACATCTTGTGGTGTTCAAATCCGGGTGTGAGTTTCAAATTGCGTGATCAAGAGCCTTCCAAACATTAATTTGGCGGGGTTGCTTGATTCGTCTTTTCCTAATTCAAATCCAAAATTGGGGTTAATTCTTGGCAAAGCCATGCTTCAACAACCTTTTGTGGGTTCATTAGTGTTCGTCCTTCTCGGGTTCACATCATGGGCAATTTATTAGGAAACATGTTGTAGTAGCAGCTTCAATCCAAAATAACATAGGCAACCTAAAATTTAAAAGCATTCAACTACCTTTTCCATCAAGGTCCTATTCTTCCATTCAGCCACGCCATTCTATTGAGGAGTTTCTGGCACTGTCAAATGTCTCAAGATGTCGTCAGCCCTGCAAAAGTTTTTGAATTCATCTGAACAAAAATTCAACCCATTATTAGTGTGTAGTCCTTTCACCTACTTTCCAGTCTGCTTTTTTGCCAATGTTTTCCACTTTTTGAAGGTCCCAAACACATCATTCTTCTGCTTTAAGAAGAATACCCAAACTTTTCTGAAGCAGTCATCAATTACCATCATCAAGTAATATGCGCCTCTTCTGGACAGTACTCTAGCCGAACCCCAGAGGTCTGAATGGAT
>NW_019262666.1:10982-12517 GCF_002742605.1 Olea europaea var. sylvestris | reverse complement strand
TAGTGGACAGCAGATTGGGCTGTAGGAGGTAGATCAGGAAATCTAGTAGGAGGTTAGGCGTATCTACGGTAGTAAATCGTGAGACTGGAACAGCGGGTCTGATTGGGTATGGAGAACTTGTACTTGCTGAATTGGTATAGTGGACATCACTGGCTTAATCCCGGAGTTTTTCCCACGTTGGATTTCTTCGTCAACATATCGTGAGTTTATTTGTTTATTGTTTACTTTACATTATACAAATCGGCAGTTCAACCTTAGGGACAAATTAACTTGTATGATTAACCACCAAAACAACAATTAATAAGTGACTTGTTTCTTTTAATTGTATCAATTCCGCACGTAAGGTCATATTGGTAAACAGAACGTAAACTCGGTAAAGCATGAATTTACAATTAGTGCGTATTTCAAGTAGTATCCATAGCGTTCCTAGGAAATTTCAATATCCGTCTTTTGTCAAGCCGAATCAGAGTCTTTCGACGAAGCCTATAATAGATTTAAAAACATGGTCCGCAAGTGTCCGCATCATGGAATCAACAAACTCCAGGCCCAATATTTCTATGTGGGACTACTTTCGGCTTTCAAATGCATGGTTGACTCTTCATTTTACGGGTCATTGTCCACTAAAACCATTGATGAGGCACACAAGTTATTTGAGATTATGGCTACAACATCTGCTATGTGGACAACAAAACGAGCAGTTTAGAGGAGGACATCGGGAGTCTATGAAGTAGCTGCATACTCAGCCTTGTCTGCAAAGATTGACTCATTGTTTCATAAAGTGGAAAACATATCACAGTCTGTAAATGCAGGACAAACAAAGAATATCAGTTGTGAAGAATGTGGAATGAAACATAGTACGACAGAATGCCGAATATTAGCACAGGGAATGGAACAAGTAGAGAACACACAATGGGGTCAACGTCAATAGAACTATTCGAATCCTGATAGTTACAATCAGAATAGGTCCTAGGGTCAGTATTAGCAGCAAGGAAAGAAGCCTCAACTGGAAGAGATGTTAAAAAAATTCATGGAAAAGACTAATCAATACATGGAAGCAAATAATCAATTCATGAAGAAGACTGAAACAACTCTCCAAGCTCAGGGTGCTGCAATTAAAAACCTAGGGATGCGAGTGGGACAAATAGGACTTGCTATAACGAAGAGGGCACTAGATACTTTCCCAAGCAATGCCGACCTAAATCTGAGGAAGCAAGTTCAAGATATCTGATATGATTCCAGGTGGGTGCCAATCTACCAAGAATTCAATGAATATTGGAGGGTAGCGAAGATCGAAAATGATGAATCTAACAAGCTTGAGGCCGAGATAAATGTTGAAGATCAGCAAGCATAATTCAAAGTTATGTTAGGGTTGAGTTAGCAAGCCAAAGTCCAAGTGTGGTGATAGGAGTTACATCCAAAAACTATTATGATCAATTGGTATTAAGCAGCTAGAAATGGAGGCCAAAGAGGCCACTATGTTGTTGCACAGTGTCCTGGACCATGCGACCGCATGAGGAGAGGCAGAACTTTCAGCC
>NW_019262666.1:0-7493 GCF_002742605.1 Olea europaea var. sylvestris | reverse complement strand
AATACATTTTGATGATTTTGAATGGTTTATATATAATTATTTTCTTCCGTAATTAAGGGCCCTAATTGTGTGAGTTTCGATGATTTATTTCTTTCCTTTGAGAGAAAGGGAATAGATTCGACATGGGATAAACCATTGTAGGGTCTGATAGGGAATAGAAATATATCATTATACCTTAGTGAATCTTTAGATTTTCACAAAATCACATGCACTCTTGTATATTTGCATCTTTCATAGAGATATAACCTGGTGGTATATGAGAATAGTTTCAATGCTGCTCGAAAGAGAGTTGTGGATAGAATTAGGAGCATGGATTCTTCAAAAACTTCACCGTGTTGTCAATTTGTGAAATTAGGGTTAAATTGAACATTGGTTGGAAATTCGTGATCCTATTGAGCTTAATACTCATTGAATACAATCAATTTGCATTCCGAATTTCAATTTACATTTTAGTCCATCTAAGTGTCGTTTTGCATATTAGTTCATTCAAATCATAAAGTTTACATAATTAAGGTTTTCTCTAAATGAGGGTTTTCTCTAGGTCAAGCATTCACTTTTGATAATTTAGTTTCGGTTAAGGCTTTGATAGGTAAAATTGAACTACTCAATCACTGTGCGACGACATTCAGACTCAATTAATCCACTTTATTATTTGTTGTGAACCTTACACTTACGATGTTTTAAATCGAAAGAATAATTTTGTGAACAAGAGCCAGTAAGAAGTAATTGGACAATCACTAAATTAACAAAATAATTTGTATCTGCATTAAATCAAACCAGTTGGCTCATATCTAAGCAGGAACTCAGAAATTGCCAAAATCCATGTCTAATAATGGTTCTTCTTCAAGATCAGGATCGCTACTAATATCTTTTGAGCCACAATACTTCATTACTGATTCCATGTCTTTCATAAATTGATCCACATCAAAATTCGCGTCTTTTATATTTCTACTAAGAAAAATGAAGTAAGATTAATGTCCATACAACACAAATTGTATTCATTAAACAAAATCTTGAAATAGAATTCACATAAAGATCGGAGAGATTAAAAAAAAATTCAAATGTATTAACTACAAATTAAAAATTCAAATGTATTGCTCCAAGTAATAAATATCATATCTTTCGTCAGCAATAGAGGGAGAAAATTATGAATGAATATCTAAAGTTTTTAATATGTTTTTAACTACAAATTAAAACAATAAAATATGTTACACATAAACCCAAAATTTTTTTCCTACTTTTTAACCACATATTTACAAAAAAATCACCATCTCAAAATGTATTTTCTCAAAAAAAGAAAAAAGAAATAATCATTTTAACGTTTGTCAAGCAAAGGCTAAACTAGGAACATCGTTCGTCAATGCAAAGAGGTATTAATCATCATGAGATTATTTGAATGAAAGTTAATATGTGAAATCGACCTCTTTACAGCAATTACCTAAATTGATAATATCAATAAATTATATTTCTATACTTGTGATTTTGTAATTTGTACACATTATAATCTTTCTTGCACGTCGTTTCGCTATATAGATGAAGTTCATCTATGCGTGCTAAATCATAACACTTGTACTAATTGAATACGGGGAAATCGTTCCTTCCACGTTTACACAGTTTCAGACGCCGATCCTTTCGTCTCTTCTCCTCTGTGACCGCTTCTCCTTTCCTCTATCCACGTCTCGCTGTCTCTCTCCATTCATTTTTATTCTTTCCTTTTTTTTTCTATTGACGTATATATTTTGTTACTGATACTTCTTCAGCTATTATAGAATTTATAACTTGATTCTGATTTCAAATGCTTGATTAATTTATTTACAATTATACATAAATATATGAGTACTAATTAAAAATAAGGAGTGTAAAGAAGAGGAAATGAAGGATACCCAGATCTAGTTTTGGAGTCAGGCTGGGGAGGTTCTTGGTAAGGACACAGAACATTGGAGATTTTGGACAGAAAATAGTAAATTATAAAAATACCAGAGTTGCATTTATCGAGCCACGTATAACACCTTCATAATTCTCATCAATCGAAAAGGGTAAGTTTGAGTTCGATCTAGTCAACTAATTACCGCAGAACCCTGTCACTTCAGAACATGCCGGAGCCGGCTTATTCTTCGATCTGTAGTTCTTTTCCATTCACAACACAAATAAAATGCAATTTCGTTTCCTAAAATTGTAATAGCAGTCGAAGAAATCGAATTACACTAGATGGATGGTTGTGTGGGGAACGGAGTAAAGAAATATGGGTTATTGCGTGGAGAAATGGAAGAAAGAGAAGAAAAAGAAATGGCTTATAAATGCAATGATGTCATAGATGATGCTTATGAATGGTAACTTGCGTGAATAGTGAAAATGAACTTTCCTCTTTGGGGAAAAAAAAAAAATTGCATTAGCATGACTAAATAGTGATGCCTTATGAACAGTGGCAACCATGTTTCCTCTTTTAATATTGTAGGGAAGTGGCCATATCACAAAGTGCAAGATCAAGAATATGACACGCACAAGGATTGTAGAATGCTCTAGGATTTAGTTGTAATAGTCTATTTTGAACTCCTTGATGTTTTCCTTTCATGTTTGCACCATTATCATAGCCTTGGTCTCTTATATAATCAATATCAAGTTCTAGATTATTCAAAGTATCCACCAGTTCATCAAAAAATCTCTTACCAGATGTATCATCCACCAATAAAAATCCTAAAAGAATTCTTCAACCTTCATTAGACTTGTCAAAATATCTGTACACCTCAATATTATAGACATTTGTTCTTCGTGACTCGTATCTGGAGTGCAATCAAGTATAAGAGAAAAGTGTTTAGATTTTTTGAGTTGTTCAATGATTAATTTGTTTATCTCCCTAGCTAGCATAAGTATCAACTCATTTTTAATTTTGTGTCCTGGATAATGATAATGAATCTCTTTATTTTTTATTCAACGAACATGTTCTTGCATTACAGGATCGAACTCAACAATCATTGAATCATGCTTAAGAAGATACCATTATTTTCTTGATGTATCTATTCCAATGTTTTGAAAATTGAACGGGACCTGCCGGTTCAATAGAGAAAATCGTGAACTAACCTCAATATCGGTTCGATCATCATGCATTAATCGAGAAATTAAAAACCGTTAAGCCTAGGTTCGGTCATTATGCATTAATCTGGAAATTAAAAAACCATCAAATAAACCGTTAAACCGGCCGGTTAACTATAAAAAAATTTAAATTATTTTTGTCGTTAATTTGGTTCATTTTTCTTAAATTTCAATTTTCGATATTAAGAGCATGTTTGAGCCCTATTTTTTGATTAGAATGCATTTTGGAATAGCTGATTGATGGAGAATGTGTGATTAAAAAATAAGAAAAATATTTGAATTTGTATGTAATATTATTTTATTAAAGAATGTAAGGTTGAAAAGAAGATAATGAAAAATGTATTTTGAAAAGAAAAAAAAAAGGAATCAAACAAGGAATAAGTATGTTGATTAGCTCTCGTTGTAGGATTAAGTTGAATATAAAAGTAATTAAAAGGAAAAAAGTAGTTTACGTAGATTCATCAAAAAAAGGTATGTAATTAATAATGCAACATAAGATGTCACATAAAATGACTACAATAGTTGTGTTTGATTATGAATTAACATTTTTTTTAAAGAAAGTACTTCTCATTAGTAAAAGTTGATAACACCACGCCTCCTGGGAAAAAGAAAAAAAAATGAAAAAGAGCTTCGTTTTGACAACACTTCCTATCATGAGAGATAATAATATAATAATTTCCATTTTCTCCAATGAGAATATATGGTCCCAAAATCAAAATCTTGGTTAATTGAAGTCGCAAAACCCACCGTACATATACGTATCATTTGACTTCAAAAGTTTCTTTTAGTTATTAAAAGGAAAATCCTTAGGACATTTTTGACATGTTCGATTTAAAAAAACATTATAATTGATAAATTTTATATCTTTTTTCCCTTTCAAGTCGTTTTTAAATTTATGTAAAAGTTTAGGTATGGCAAAAGCAGTTTGTTGAGGTTCAAACTCTTGGGAAAGAAAAGATATTATCACTAATATGTCTTCCTTTAACAAAAGCAGTTTGTTGAGGTCCAATAATGTCTGGGAGCACCATTTGAACTCTATTGGCAATAAGCTTAGCAATACATTTATAAATAGTATTGCAACAAGAGATAGGCCTAAAGTCATTTACCTGAGAGGGATTTGGAATCTTAGGGACCAATGCTAGTAGCATTAACTTGCTTCAATAGATGTCCTGAATCAAAGAAGGACTTGATGGCACATAAAACATTATTACCTACAATACTTCAAATCCTCTCGAAGAAACCTGTGTTAAAACCATCTGGCCCTAGAGCCTTGTTGTCTTTCAAAGAGAACGAGACCTCTTCAATCTCCTCAAATGACACATCTCTATCAAAGTTTTCATTCTGCACTGCTGAGATACTCTTAGAAAGAGCTTTTCGAAGTAAGTCCATATCTAGACTCTTACCACTAGGCTGCTGAAGGGACCAATGCTAGTAGCATTAACTTGCTTCAATAGATGTCCTGAATCAAAGAAGGACTTGATGGCACATAAAACATTATTACATACAATACTTCAAATCCTCTCGAAGAAACCTGCATTAAAACCATCTGGCCCTAGAGCCTTGTTGTCTTTCAAAGAGAACGAGACCTCTTCAATCTCCTCAAATGACACATCTCTATCAAAGTTTTCATTCTGCACTGCTGAGATACTCTTAGAAAGAGCTTTTCGAAGTAAGTCCATATCTAGACTCTTACCACTAGGCTGCTGACCAAGGAGATTTTGATAGGATGCAACAATGACTTCATTGACCTCATACAGCTCCTCCACTCTAGTGCCATCGTCTTTACAAATAGAAACCGCCTTCTTCTTGCCATAGTGACTTTTCATAGCCTTCAAGAAGAAAGCAGTGTTCCGGTGGTAAGTGTTATGCCCTAGATCCAATCGATTTAGGTTGTAAACGCTTTTAATATATTTAATGCATTTGATTTTGGTGAGATCTATTATTTATTTAAATTAATTTTGTAATAAATAATATTAAATAATAGAATCCGAAGATCCAATTTTTAGGTAATCTGTTAATCACAAGGAGTTGTGATTGTGAGATACAAATTACATATAATTGGATCTTGAATAAACTATGGTCGTAAGTAATAACGAGATACGGATATCGTTAATACAGTTAGACCATCACGTGTGGCATTTCTTACTTGTGAAGTAAGTGGCTGATCTCACGAGCTAAAGTGTGGTGACACTTAAATGAACACGTGGATGTTTTGTTATAGAACAAAATATTGGAGACCCGCTAAGAGATTCCACATGGATAACTATCTGAGTGTCAGTGGCTAATCTCTAACGTTCGGTATTGAAATTGGTCCTTTTGACTTGAGGTCGTCATGATACCTTATATGAGGACAGTCATACTTTGGCGGTGTTGGATGTTGCTCTGAAAGGGGCCGCTAATACGACATTATTCAGGTACGTCAAGAATCGTATGAAGGTTGTGATTGATCAATAAAGGATTCGTCACTCTTATATAGTAGGATATTATGATCTGCGTTTCATTTAATTAAGTCGATGATGAAATCTTTGGCCAATGTGTACTCATAAGTCGAAAACTAGTTTTCGATTTATATTGACTTAATAGTGGAGTGAAAGATATGATCAATGATCGAGATTGACACAATTCCATATCTCGTAATTGATCGGATGGTATTGACGAAGGGATAATAGTTCCACGGTAAACGAACGAATTTGGTTTTGTCATATCACGTGACATTTTCCGTCACATGTATTGCCCTGACACATTGCTAGATGTCAATCAGGGACGGCGAATGTGAATTGACGATAAATTAAAAGGGTGTATTAATTTATCAATTTTGATTAGATCAAAATAATATTTCACGACGTTAGGCATCGTGGTCGGGAACCTAATGGGTCGCACACAAAAGAGAATTGGAAGACTGCAAATTGTCAATTGATTAATTTAACAATCGTTGGATAAATTAATTAATTGAATTTGTTATTTATAATCCCGAATTAATTAATTGGATTAATTAATTCACGGACCGGGTTTGATTAATTGGATTAATTAAATATTGGACTGGACCGGGCCGGGTCCGTTTGGGTTTATATATATACACAGCTAGGGTTTGAGATCCATAAGGTATTCATTATTCTTGCTGGCACAAGAAAGAAACCCTAGCAGTTGCAGTCTACTCTCTGTGTGGATTTCATTGGAGGCTGGACAATTGGACAGCTGTGGAAGGCAGATTCAAGCTGCTGGAAAGGAATAACTCGAAGGAGTTTGCAAATCACAAGTAAAGATATATTTCTTATCCCAGTTTTTATCTAAATACAAAGCTGAATCCTGAATGGGAATTGAAATTTGTTAAATTCCGCTGTGCATGTTTAAATATATTCCCAACACCGGTCTCCTAAATGCAGCCACTTAATACGAGTTTTTTTTTGTTTCAAAAAGCTTTCTTTAGCCCTACTCAACTCACAAAGTTCTTTTTGTAACTGAGCCTCCTCCTTACGTAGAGATGAATCCAAAGGCTAATACTGAATCAAACACTGAGCATGCTCTATATCAATTCAAGCTCAAGTAACTCTCGTAGGAAGTTTTGTAAAATGCTCCTTATTAAAGTCTTTCAAGGCAAGCTTTAGCTTCTTCAACTTCAAGCATAGACAAAACATAGGGGTTCCCACTACTGCTTCACCCCAAACCTGAGCCACCAAAGGAAAGAAATTCGGGTGATCCAGCCAGTAATTAAATAAGCGGAATGGAATCTTCCTATGTGGTAATTCTGCAAGTTTCACAATCATAGGAGAATGATCCGACACCAGTAGTAAGAAATGTAGCTGACGATCCCTGAAATTCATCCTCCCACTTCGAATTCACCAATATATGATCTAGTTTTTTGAAAATAGGATCAGATACATGCTTATTAGACTATGTCTATAAATAGCCAAACTTCAAATCATCCAACACCACTGTCGCCATGCAATTTCCAAGATCATCTTGCCATGCAGGCCAAGAAAAAACCACCTACCACTTCTGAAGGAGATAGAACAGAATTGAAGTCTCCCATGACCACCCATGGCAAATATGCAAAACATCCATGCCTACTACTAAATCATCCCATAGATCAACACGCTTAACTGGGACATATACCACTGACACCATACAACTCCATTTACCATTACATGCACTAACACAAACATGGATAGCTTGAGCAAAGCAGCCTACCAACAAGACATCTACATCATTTGGATTCCAACGTACCCAAATTCTGCCAAGCGGAGAACAATTATAATTCAAAAGGACACTCCAAGACTTGAAGATGGCATTCGCCACCTTATTTTAATTCTTCTCCTTAACTTTAGTTCTACCAACCCACACAAAGAAAGCCTATTGGAAGCAATAAGGCTCTTTACTTCAGATTGTTTGAGGGGGACCCGTGA
>NW_019262665.1:32166-33032 GCF_002742605.1 Olea europaea var. sylvestris | reverse complement strand
AGAGGTAACAACAGTGGAAAATTTCTTGAATCAGGCACGAGGTGCTTGTTTAAGGTCATAAAGTGCCTTCCTAAGTTCGCCAACATATCCAGGAAAGTGAGAAAGACTTGGATGAAGAACCATACAAACCTCCTCGTTAAGATCTTCATTTAAAAAGGCATTTGACACATCCAACTGAGAGAGACTCCACTGACGAATAGATGCAATTGCAATAAAATGTACAAACAGTGGTCATCTTGGCAACATGAGCAAAAGTCTCATCATCATCCAGACCATACTGTTGATTAAAATCATTAACAACCAATTTAGCCTTATAATGCTCAATTGAACCATCAGATTTGGTTTTAATCTGATAAACTCAACGACATCCAGTAGCATGTTTATATGAAGGCAATGCAAACAAGTCTCAAATGTCTGTCTTATGTAGAGCAGACAATTCATCAGCCATATCCTATTGTCAAAGAGGATCCAGAATAGCTTCTTTATAGGAAGAGGGTTCAGATAGCTTGTGAATGGAGGTTAGAAAATAGCAAAAAGACTCAAAATAACAAGAATTAACAAAATTAGGTAACTAAATGGACTTAGAATATGTTGGGGATATCGAGAAATAGGGGGAGCAGAAGTTAGATCGACAATCTCATGCGGTGCTTGGGAAGCCAAGAAGAAGGAGGCGTATCATGAGCCGACGCATGTGTACCTATAGGACATGAATAATCAACAGTTAATAGTGTATGGGAAGGTGGTCTACTAAAATCATCAGAGACTAGATCAATAGGAATGAGGTCAATTTTAGTCAAGTCATGAATACTATCAAAAATAGAAAAGAATGGAATGTACTCAAAAAACATGACATGACAAGAAACATA
>NW_019262665.1:20909-23532 GCF_002742605.1 Olea europaea var. sylvestris | reverse complement strand
TTTCACACATACAATTAAATTTTAACTCTCTTCCTCACAATTTATTTATTTCATTTTAGAGTCTACAAAATATACAAGGAATCATTTTCTAACATGAAATTTTAACTTACACGTTTAATCATCTACAAGCCTTTCAATTTAATTGCCACCTAAATGGCAATTCATGCATAGGAAATGCTCTAAGGCTCGAAACATGCTCGAATCCAGATTTTGATGAGTGGAATTGGATTTGGACTAAGGGTTAGTACATAAAAAATCCTAGTGTGGACACCCCTTTGTACATTTTTTATGTACACCAACACTTATCCTTGGACTAATGATCACCACTTTTCAAAGCATAAATTGGGTTTTTACGCCAAACTCATAGGCAAAGCATCTTAGCCCCCGTGATCTAGTACAAATTTCATGGTCAAATCTACAAGAACTAGAAAGTTATTCACAGATTCCATATTTTCTTGTTTTCATGATTCTCCATTTCACTTTACAAACAACTTTCTATTCTGTATTATCACCAGAAGGTCCAAAACTCATCAAGCAACAAATTTTTCTTCTTGTTCTATGAACAGAGACAAGATATCCTCCCTAAGACATCTTGCTCTTTTAACACAGTTTTTTACATCCAGGAGGAGAAGAAAAGAGAAGCATCTTTCAAGCCCACAACGAAAGTCTGAATTCAGTATATTATTTTTTCACAAGGCGAAGAGAAAAGGCAAAAGAAGACGACAATAACTATTTCTTCATCTTTGAAACTCAAACTATAAAATAGGGTCCCAGAATATGAATCTACTCGGATACTGTCAAACTCAAGCTGAATTCCCACAATTTCTTCGCCAACTCTGCATCACTGGCCAGTGAACTTGGTTTACCAATATTACTGTCGACAAAATACTCGCCACTCACTCCCTTCACCTGTGGATGCAATGCAACATAGCATGTTGTAGCCGCTCCCTAGACCAAATAAAGAACAAGTTTGATGAGAATAAAGTTCATAGAATCTTTGTTATAAACAAGCTGGCTCCTTTTTTTTCGTGAATTACATCTGTATACTTGCGATTACTCTCTATAATTAGTTTGTGTAACAATATCAAACTTAGGAGAATACATCTTTGGTAAGGAGTGAAAAGTATTGAAATGTTTCAAGGAAAATAAGCTAAAAATTCATGTTCTATACCCTCCAGTACGACGTACCAAACTTGCCATGAAAGGTTAAAACATACCTGTGGAATATTTTTAAGCACATATTTTGCGATCCAGCTGGCCAGACCTGTGAAAAGAAAGTGTCAAAACACATCGGCCAGATGGATTTACATGCACTTGCATATATGTGCCAAAATTAATTTCATGTTGGAGCAGGTTTCAGAATTCACAAGAGAGAACTCAGAATCTACATTTTGTGCATCTTTTTGATTTTTCAAGAACTGGAGTTTGAATCTTTTTACTCCTTAAATTAAAATTATCTAATGCTAAACAGCAAAATAATGCAAAAGACAATCCTTCAAAGGCCACCTATTAATTCTGATTCTATCCTGTTTTTCATCTTGTGGCATCAAGGTATCTTTGGGTAAGCTTAAAAGAAAAAAAAAAGTTACTTTTAAGCGATTTTCATGTTCCATGATATGTTTGGATATATTACTTTTTTCTTACTTTTAATTCAAAAGATCACTTATTTAAAAAGTAACTCGTAACCTTACAATCAAAATAAGTAAATCACTTAATTCCATTTCTAAGCAATAAACAAAGTTATTTATTTTATAACTTGAACTTTTAAGCTTAGCCAAACATGCTCAAAGAAGTTGGTCAATACGAACGACCAAAAGCCTCCAGTGTTTTAGGTTCTTGCGCCTTTAGTAGTGGGATAATATGTATGCACTCTTCAGATTATGCAAGACTTAAACTTCGAGAAACGTCCATTGGAAGCAAAATTAAGAAATCGACAACAAAGGACGAAACTAAAATATAAAACAAAAAAGCAAATTCTAAAAACAGCACAAACATGTTTGGGGAAAAAAAGGTACTTTGAAGTAAAATGCTCTAATATTATAAAATGGTCAGGAAGGCAAGAACTTTACCATCAATGAAACTGTGATGGCGCATAAGGTTAGTGGGAATTGCTCCGGGATGAAGTGAATTAGCAGTTATATCAACACCTCCTTCCTGTTGTGACAGAAATCAAATGTTACACTTCCACAAGCGTAGAATATTTAGTACAAACGGATACATCAAATGATAAGCAGGTACTTCTACCAACAAGATGCTGCTCATTAAACAGGCATAGAAGAGAATTTTCACCAATGTCTGAAAAGATTATGGCAGTTTCAAGACATTGACACCTCGGATTCTCTTACAAAATCTAACTACATAGTTTAAACCGAAAGCTGCTGTTACATGCTAAGCTTAAAAAGTTAACTTATAAGTAGATTAAAAAGTTTTCAAATAAATATTTTTTTATTGGTCAATTTTGAGAATAAGTCACTTATTTTAATATAAAAGTAAGAAATACTTTCACAATAAGTAACTCTTTCTTATTTAAAGTAAGAAAAGAAGAGTAACTTATTCAAAAATTTCTCCAGAGCTTAAAACCATCTTATTTAGCAAATTTCCTTAGTTTAAAAATAAATAAATA
>NW_019262665.1:9859-13990 GCF_002742605.1 Olea europaea var. sylvestris | reverse complement strand
TGAAATATCTATTACAACTAGATTGCAGGATAATAGCTATCTTGCCCGGCGTCAGTTGGTATCAGAGCAATCAGCATCTTCCTGGGAGAGTTTCCATCAGTTTCAATGGTTGGTGGACGTGGTCGTGTTCGTCGTGGGTAGGTTCCGGTGGAGGAAATTCCATCGTCATAGTGACGTTCAGGACGATTGAAGATTTACAGAGGCAAGTTGTAGAGTTAACCTAACGTCTAGTGGAATAGGAATTCAGTAATCATGAAGTGGAGGGTTACGATTTTAAGACCAGTTTCAAAAACTTGTATCACAATCGTGCTCGACTCTGGGAGCACTGTAGATGAGACGATCACCATGGAGACTTCGTTTCAGAGTGTTCCTGCCCAAGTTTTCTGGTACGTTACAGGCCGAAGGATTTGTTGATTGGTTGAATGAATTGGAGCGTATTTTTGAGTATAAGGAGGTCCCAAGTTGTGTCAAGGTGAGACTAGTCGCCATCAAACTAAAGGGTAGAGCATCTGTATGGCGGGAGCAGTTGAGGTATTCACAAGAGCGACAGAGCAAGTCTAAGATCACTGATTAGGAGAAGATGAAAAAAAAGATAAAAGTGCACTTCAATTCTTTCAGCTACACTCAAACCTTATTTCAGGGGCTATATTCACTGAGTAAAGGCACGAGATCAGTTGATGATTATACAAAAGAGTTCTATCAATTGGTAGCCCAGAATGAATTATCTAAGACGGAAGAGCAAATGGTGGCATGTTATTTAGGGGATTAAGGTAGCCCTTGCAGGATTTCCTCAATCTTCACTTGCTATGGACCGTTTCTGAGGCATACCAGCGTAAACTTGTTGTAGAAAAATAGCGGAACAGGAGGCCAGTGGTCAGGGGCGAAAATAGTCAGCCAGTTTGCCCTCAAAAATCCTGTCTTGCCTATTAACCACCGCTTGACCTTTCTAACTCAAGTATTAAATGTTTCAGATGTGGTGAATAGAGACATCGGGTGATTGATTACAGGACGTCGACTGGTCAGAAGAGTAAAAATTTCCTGATTGAGAAGGACATGGTAGGCTAATTCGAGGAGGTTGGAGAACTTGTATATGATGGTGCTAAAGATGAAGACGTACTATATTGAGATGGCCAGGGGACTCTAGTTGTTCACAAGAGTCTAGTGACTCCTAAGGGTGATTCAGGGGATGACTGGTTGAGGACCATTGTTTTCCACACAACCTGTACAATTGCAGATAAAGTCTGCAAGATGATCATTAACAGTGGCAATTGTGAGAATGTAGTATCCAAAGAAGCTATCTAGAAACTGTAATTAAAGATGATCGTCATCCCAATCTGTATAAATTATCAAGGCCGAATAAAGGCAGTGGGGTAACAGTAGAGATACGATGTCTAATATCTTTTTCGTTCGGTAAAAAATATTTGATAATTCTTAGTGTGATGTCGTGTCTATGGATGTTTGTCATGTTTTGTTGGGCCAACCTTGGTAGTATGATCGCAGTGTTATTCATGATGGGCAGAAGAATACATATTCCCTTAACATCAAAGGAAAGAAGATTGTGTTAGCGCCTCACCAAGAAGAAAATATCCCTGCCTCAGTAGTTAATAATAGCAACCTACTTTCTATGTCCAAGTTTTTGGACGAGAATAGGCGTGAAGACATGGTTTATGCTTTACCGCTTTATGAGAATAGTGCAGTAAACGGGGATCCAGATTTACCAATAGAAGTGTAGCAGCTACTAATGGAGTCTTCTGACCTAATGCTAGAGGATCTTCTTCTGGGGGTTACCACACCTGTGAGCGACATCACCTCAGTACTAAGAAAGCTGAAGAGTTACAGCGATAGGTGGTAGAATTATTGGAGAGGAGCTATATCCGTAAAAGCATGAGTCCATGTGTAATTTCTGCTATACTAGTACTAAAGAAGGATGGGTCTTGGCGTATGTGTGTTGATAGCATGACAATCAACATGATTACAGTAAAGTACAGGTTCCCAATTTTTCACTTGGATGATATGTTAGATCAGCTGTCCGGTTCTAAAATCTTCTCAGAAATTGTCCTTAAAAAGGGATACCACCAAATCAGAATAAGCCCTGAAATAAATGGAAGATGACGTTTAAGAAATAGCACGAATTATATGAGTAGATGATCATGCCCTTTGGACTATCCAATACACGAAGCACCTTTATGAGATTTATACATCATGTTTTACGGCCTTTCATAGGGAAGTTTGTGGTAGTCTACTTTGATGACATCCTCATTTATAGCTCGACATGGGCATCATATTTTGTTCACCTTCGTGCTATTTTTGATATGCTGAGGATGGAGCGTCTATTCATCAATTGGAATAAGTTTCCTTTCTTCATAGCTTCTGTAACTTTTTAGGTTTTGTTGTGTCTACTGATGGTGTTTATGTAGATCAATCAAAAATAGAGGCGATCTTGAATTGGCCTAAGATAAAGACTTTATGTGATGATAGAAGTTTCCATGGATTGGTATCCTTTTACCGCTAGTTCATCAGAAATTTCAACACTCTGATTGCCCCTTTCATAAAGTGTCTTAAGGGACGTGATTTTTAGTGGACTGATAAGGTAGAAGCCAGCTTTCAATTGGTCAAGAAAAAGATGACAGAGGCTCTAGCTCTAGCATTTTATGACTTTGAAAAAGTGTTTGAAGTAAATTGTGATGCATCTGAGGTTGGCATTGGTGGCATTCTGAGTCAAGAGGTGTGCCAAGTAGCCTTTTTTAGTGAGAAGTTATTAGTATTGGAAAAAAATTATTCCACATGTGATTTGGAGTTTTATGCCATAGTTCAGTCCCTGAAACTTGGCGTTATTACCTGGTACAGAGGGAGTTTATTCTTGTTATCAATTATGAAACCCTAAAGTACATCAATGGTCAACACAAGCTAAGTAGACGACATGCAAAATGGGTGGCGTACTTGTAGGAGTTCACATTTGCAATTACGCACCAAGCCGATAGCCTGAATCGTGTCGCAGATACATTAAGCTGTCACACACGACTCCTCACCACCATGAGCACTAGAGTTGTAGGATTTGAGACATCTCTTGATATGTATGCTGCAGATTCTTCTTTTGGGAAGATAATTTAGGACGTAACTAATAATCAACGACGTGATTTTATTTTCCTTAATGGCATCTGTTTCCGGATTACAGTTGTGCATTCCAGATTGTTCACTGAGGCAACAAATTGATGTCAGCATGGATTACAGTCTAAATGAGTTCTCACTNGGATTACAGTTGTGCATTCCAGATTGTTCACTGAGGCAACAAATTGATGTCAGCATGGATTACAGTCTAAATGAGTTCTCACTAATGCGGTACTGTACATGCCTTTACCTATACCTGAAGCTTATTGGATTGATGTCAGCATGGATTTTGTATTGGGCTTACCTCGTACTCAACGAATGATGAATTCTATCTTTGTTGTGGTTGACAGGTTTTCCAAGATGGCCTATTTTATAGCTTGTAGGAAGATGATGGATGCTACACGAATCACCCATCTTTATTTCAGGAAGATTATGCGTTTACATGGTATTCCCAATCCATTACTTCTGATTGTGACACCAAGTTCATAAGTCATTTATTGAAGGGATTATGGGAGAAACTAGAAATGCGGTTGAATTTTAGCTGCGTCTACCACTCCCAGACAGATGGTCAGACCGAGGTGGTAAACCAGAGTTTGGGTGACCTTTTAAGAATTTTGGCAAGGACCAAATCGAAGCAGTGGGATTCGGTATTACCTCAAACAGAATTTTCCTATAACTGGTCGAAAAATAGAACCACCGGAATGAACCCCTTTGAGATTATCTAATGTCAGAATCCATCTGGAGTGCTTGACTTAGCCCCTATCCCACGTGTGGGTCGTTTCAATCACAAGGCCGATGAGATGACAAAACATCTTAGGGACATCAATGAGCAGGTAAAGCTGGTCATTCAAGAGAGTAATGCCAAGTACAAGGTTCAGGTCGATAGCCATCATCATTAGGTTTAGGTCGATTTAATATACCAACAATATATCTAAACAACCATTTCTTTCCAGCCTAATGAGGCTTACCAAGCTTAGACATAAATATGTTTAAAAAACTAATTGCATAAGCAAGGTCAGGTCT
>NW_019262665.1:0-1098 GCF_002742605.1 Olea europaea var. sylvestris | reverse complement strand
AGACAGAACGGCTCCATTTCATTTACGCAGAAGCTGAGAGTTGCAGAAAAAAGGGCAAAAGCACACGGAGAGGAAAAAGACGGCAAAATCAATTTGAAATTTTAATTACATTCAGTCAATTTCCAGTGATGTTTTCCATAATTTATTGTTTCTCTCTCATTAATATGTGTAGCTAAATGTAATTTTAGAGCGAACAATGTAATCTATTTGAGACCTTTATTTCTTTTATTTGAGACTCTTTGTTCTTGTATTTTTTATGTGTGGAATTTAATCATGTTTTCCATGCTTTGAATTTTCTGGTCAATTATCCAATGATTTTGTAAACAATAATTACGTAGAGATACAAATTCTTGTTTAGACCACATATTAAAATTTGGTAAATTGATATAACGTGTAAAGATACCTATATAATTGCTACGATCCTATAAGAATTCTTAGAACTAATACGCAAAGCATCCCAGCCCTCGTGATCTAGTGCAAATTTCATGGTCAAATCAATAAGAACTAGGAAGTTATTCGATTCCATATTTTCTTGTTTTCATGATTATCCGTTTCACTTTACAGACTTTCAATTCTGTATTATCACTAGAAGGTCCAAAACTATCAAGCAACAAATGTTTCTTCTTGTTCTATGAAGACAGACAAGCCATCCCCCCCAGACATCTTGCTCTTTTAACACAGTTTTTTGCATCAAGGAGAAGAAGAAAAGCGAAGCATCTTTCAAGTCCACAACCAACGAAAGTACATTGAAAACTAAATATTTGAATTCAGTATATTATTTTTTCACAAGGTGAAGAGAAGAAGCAAAAGAAGACGGCAAGAACCATTTTTTGTCTTTGAAACTCAAACTATAAAATAGGGTCACAGATTATGAAACTACTCGGCTTTTGTCAAACTCAAGCTGAATTCCCACAATTTCTTCGCCAACTCTGCATCACTGGCCAGTGAACTTGGTTTACCTATATTACTGTCGACAAAATACTCGCCACTCACTCCCTTCACCTGTGGATGCAATGCAACGTAGCATGTTGTAGCCGCTCCCTAGAACAAATAAAAACTAGTTCGATGAGAATAAAGTTCATAGAATCTTTGTTATAA
>NW_019262664.1:21896-23180 GCF_002742605.1 Olea europaea var. sylvestris | reverse complement strand
ATTTTTAGCTATCTTGTTTATGCTCATGTGGATAATGGGAAATTGGAATCTAGGTCTAGAAAGTGTATCTTTCTTGGGTATAAATCAATATGAAGGGGTATAAATTTGGGGATTCTCTTGGAATCTAGATCTTGAAAGTCTATCCTTTGTACCACTTCCTCTTGTGAGGGGATTTTCTTTGGTCTCTCTCTTTCTTTCTCTCACACAAACACATCAATATCCATATGTGAGTACATATAAATCTGAGAGTAAGGTGTAGGGCTCTATTGAAACACAATTCTAAGTAAGAGTTTGAAAAAAAAAAATTGCTCAAGAGATGAGTATGGAAACACAAAGGGTGAAGGAGATGATGAATCAGGAAATTTTCGAAAGTATATGTACTATACTATTCATTCTAGGCTTTTCTAAGGACAATTTTCAACTTGCTTCCTGAATCTATATATGTGCATCACTTTAGCCATTTGTATAGAAATTTTTCTATAGAATTTGGCCAGACTACTCTCATGTGTGGAACTCACCGTAAATAAAAAATTGTCAAAAAAACCCCACCCACCTTCCCTATGCGCGTGTTCTGATAGGCTTCTATATGAAGCCTGTCTGTACACACAACAAGTTTGTGCATCACTTAAAGGCTTGACATTAAGGCAAACTTCATATCTTCAACATGATTTTTCAGTGACTCCACCTAAAAATGTAGAAATTACAAGCCTATTTCATTTCATTGCACTTAATATAAAAGAGACAATGCATTGTTCACTGTTCGTTTTTCTACCCTGGTTTTCAAACTCATCCGGTTCGAGTACTATCCATTAATAGGCTCCATTAATGTTCACTAAATATCTATGCTATAAAGTTCGATTGCTCTCTCTCTTACCTTTGCTTTTCAATCTCTCCACGACCAAACCCTCGAAGAAAAAGAGGGATGAGAAATGTCGTATGTCCGCCAGTGGAATAGTGAATCCGGAGCATCGTCGTTGGTGGGGGAAAATCTTGGTCATTCTTCGTTGTGGAGCTGTTGCTTCTGCTTTGGAGACAATAACGAAGACTCTAGCTTTCTTTCATTCATCTGTGGTGCTGTTTCTTCTCTCGCTACAGCAGCAACTCTGTCCGTCACTAATTAGAGGTGAGGTTGGTTTTTTTGTTAAATTTCATGATTTTTTTACTCATTTCAGTGAATTTCTAGGGATTTTGGTGTTGTTCATATTACAAACTGAATCCAAGAAAACATAGATGAAATCATAGAATCGCAGATTACACCATAAACCCTAAATCACAACATCAAGG
>NW_019262664.1:5757-12779 GCF_002742605.1 Olea europaea var. sylvestris | reverse complement strand
GGTTGCCTGTGGTTGAAAAACAATTATCTCCAAAATGAGCAATCACTTCTCATGGTAGCAACATTTCAAACCACAAGAAAATGAAAAACGTGAAAAAAAATAAATATTATACTAGCTAGTCTCTTAGGTTGTGAGAGATGTTTCATTGTCCGACCCTATCTTTTAAATAGTACAAAGTCCTCCTTTAAATAAAAATATATTATTCTAGGTTTAAAAAATTTATATTTAAGGGCTCATAAAATTTAGTGGGCTAGTACCTCAGAATTCCTGGAACGGCCCTGCTCCAAATGTTTTAATATCATACTAATGCACGATTACATTTGACTGAAATTAACGATTATTACCTTCAAGAATTCTCCTACACACCTCTCGACAACTTTTACAGATTAAGATATCACCAAAAATTTAACAATATGTATTATCCAAATGTTTTAACAAAGCAGCAATACATTGTTATATATGACCATAAAATATAACTTTGATGTTTTGGTATGGAAATTTTATTAGACTTGAAGATGGGTATTGTGGAGGCTCCCACAGCATCATATTCATCGCCACCAAAGCTCTCGCAATGGCATTCGTCGGTTCCGTACTTGTTTGGAGGATTGGCTGCCCTATTAGGACTAATTGGTTTTGCTCTCTTGGTCCTGGCATGCTCATATTGGAGGCACTCCGACAACCTTGAGAACCAGGGCGATAACGAGAACCCGGGAGAAAACGAGAGGGGTCTCGAGGCTGGGGAGGTTAATGATACGGTGCCACCAAATTTTGAAGCTCTGGTGATCATGGCTGGCCAAGAAAACCCAACTTTCTTGGCCACTCCTATGTCCAGAGGAGAGAACAGGAGGCAAAACAATGATGGCAATGTAGAAATGGGGAACATGGAGGACCGTGAGGCATCATAATAAGCCACGTAAGACCAAGAGACTAACCAAGAGGAATGCTAGATACTGTCGACGTGGCATGTGCTGTTGAAGAGAAGAACAAGTCAGCTGTTGAAAAGAAGACCAAGTCCAAGTGGGTTTAGTTATAGGAGAGTCTTTTAGTAGTCAGTTTTTATCCATTCTGTAGAATTTCTGTTATTTACTTTCTGCTGTTGCAGTTTATTTTTTCTGTAATTTAGAAAAAGTTGTTGAGCTTGGCCTATTTATAGCCATGAATGTGAATAAATAATCGTCAATAAAATTCTATCAATTGCCTTTGTGGTTTAACTCTTACGCAAAGTAGAGTTTATTTGCAAGGAAGTAAGTGAGGCTTCGACTCGAAACAATCAATTTGGTATCAGAGTTTCGCGTTGTTTTTGTGTTAAACATTGTGTTCTTCTATGGCAACCAAGAAAGAGAGCATAAGAATTTAGAGGCAGGGTTAGGAGTACACCAGGATGGCATGCACAGGTTGGAGCTTGGCATGACTGACAAATGAGTCTGCTGGAGACGACATTCAATAGAATGTCTGAAGCTTTATTTTCGAAAAAAGACAGTACCAGCCACAACCACAACGATTGAGAATTGAGTTCCACGAGCAACAGGGAAGACACGGAGGGAAACCGCCTGGTTGTTTCTCATGCATTGAAGGTACAAGCCCAAGTTCTGATTGTTAAGAAAATGGGGAGAATTAATCGTTAGTTATAGACTAAATTTAAAATTAATCAATTATTCGATCGAAATTTAAAATTTTTCGTTGGATGGAGAAAAACACTCAAGTTTCCCCAAATTAAAAATCAAAACAGAACTTGAGTGAAAAGGACAAGAATATGAATTCATCCTATTACCAGACATAATGTTTATTTGAAACCAAAGGACATTAGTTGTTCGTAGAAATAGCTAGTCACTTATAATGTGAAATTATGCATTATATATTGAGAAGTGGATGACTCATTTTAGAGGTGGGGGTTGATGATGCTAGCCACCCCTACCCTAACAAACTTTCATTTCTAATAATGAGATGAATCCCTTCTAATTATTGGATTCCTTGGTAGAATGTCCCGTTTAAATTGGCATGAAAAGTAAGTGGAAGTTGAAAATATAAATGTTATGCACTAAATCCAATCAATTTTGGACATAAATATTTTTAATATATAACTAATGTGATTTAATGGCAGATCCATTATTTAATTAATAAACAATAAAATTAAATAATAGAATCCGTAGATTCAAATCTTCGTAATTTGTTATCACAAGGAGTTGTGATTGTGATATACAAATTATATGTGATTGAATCTTAAATCGTCCGTGGTCGTAAGTAATAACGAGAAACGGATATCGTTATTACGGATAGACCATCACGTGTGGTATTTCTTACTTGTGAAGTAAGTAGTTGATCTCATAAGCTAAAGTGTGGTGACACTTAAATGAACACGTGGATGTCTTGTTATAGAACAAAACATTGGAGACACGCNAGTTGATCTCATAAGCTAAAGTGTGGTGACACTTAAATGAACACGTGGATGTCTTGTTATAGAACAAAACATTGGAGACACGCTTAGAGATTCCTCATGGATAACTATCTGAGTATCAGTGGTTAATCTCTAACGTTCAGTAGTGGGATTGGTTCTTTGACTTGAGGTCATTATAGTATCTTATATGAGGACAGTCATGCTTTGACAGTATTGAATGTTGCTCTGCCAAGGGCCGATAATACGGTATCGTTTAGGTATGTCAAAAATCATATGAAGGTTGTAAATGACCGATAGACGATTCGTCACTCTTAGACAGTAAGAGATTATGATTTGTATTTCATTCAATTAAGTCGATAACGAAATCCTTGGTCAAGGTGTACTCATAAGTCGAAAATGAGTTTTCGACTTATATTGACTTAATAATGGAGTGAAAGATATGATCGATAATCGAGATTGACACACTTCCATATCTCGTAATTGATCGGATCATATTGACGAAGGGATTATAGCGGTAAATGAACGAGTTTGATTTTGTCATACCACGTAACATTTTTCGTCACATGTATTGCCTTGACACATTGCTAGATGTCAATTTGAGACGGCGAGTGTGAATTAGTGATAAATTAAAATGGTATTTTAATTGATCAATTTTGATTAGATCAAAATAATATTTCACTTTGTTAGGTATCGTGATCGAGAATCTGATGGGTCGCACACAAAAGGAGAACTGGAAGATTGTGATTTATCAATTAATTAATTAAACAAATGTTAGATAAATTAATTAATTGGGTTGCTTATTTATAGGCCTGAATTGATTAATTTGATTAATTAATTCACGGACTGGATTTAATTAAATAAGTTAATTCAATGTTGGACCGAGTCAGGCCAAACTCGTTCGGGCTTATATAAATATGATTAAGGTTTTCAAAATTGTAGAGAATTCATTATTTTTGCTAGCACAAGAAGAAAATCATAATCCTACAATTTTGTTCTTTGTGTGGATCATCGTTGGAGACTGGATAATTGAACAGGTGTGGGTGGCGAATCATGATCATTGGAACAAAGAAAAAGCAAAGGGATTTGCAGATCTAGAAAAATGTATGACTTTTATCATAATTTCTATCTAAACACAAAGATGAATTTCGGTGGGAATTGAAAATTGTATTAATTTCCGCTGTACATGTTAAATAGATTCCTAACAAAAAAAAAAAAAAGAAAAGAAAAAAGAAAAGAAAACGAAAAAAAATTTCACTTACTAACAAATATATGTATTTTGATTAATGTCATTTTCTATGACTACAATTTTATGAGATATCTAAATGTAGAGTGTGCATAGACTTCAAATGACATGTATGCCAAAAATATTAAAACTTGAATTATTTGACTAATATATTTGCATCCTTTTCTTTTCATATAATAATAATAATAATAATAATAATAATACAAAACCTTCTATGTTAGCTAAAAACTTGTCGTCTTAATACTCAATTTGAATGTAGTGTGTATCAACAGCCGTGTCAATCTAACCACAACTAAATTGACAAACGAGGTTTGTATCGAATCAACATGACTCAATGCTATGACAACTCATATTATAATCATGTTTGACAAATAAGCTTATGGCTACTTTTTAAGTCATGAATACCACACAAATGTGTAGTTACCGTACAAGTAACAAAGGAGATACAATCGAACAACAATTAACAAATAAGCTTATGGCTACTTAAAAATCATGAATACCACACAATTGAACAATTGAAATTTAGCCCAATTTCGATCATTTGTTGTCAATTAATGAATGTCTCTCAAATCAAACAATTAAACAGTAACTCAACAAATCCCCCCTTCCTGACATCAGCCAATTTATCCAGTTTTATTTTATTGCTTTATCCTAGGAAGAGCCAACAATTACAGGAGTTGGACACGACACGATACAAACAATCCAACGTGCCATTTTTAAGAGAGTACCGGCATGAAGGATCTGTGACACACTGATAAAAATATTTTTTATTTTTATTTTATTTCTTTCATCTTTATATCGTAAAGTAAGTATTTTATTAATTCCGACGTGCCAACAATGTATCAACAATTTTCTTAGAGGTCCTTGAGCACACGGCCAAGTGAAAGCAGGAATATTTACAGATTGCCTTTCACACCATGTGCGTGAGATGGCGAGTACCTTAGGTGCTAAGAAGAATCATAATGGTTATCGATGGAAAGTAATCATAAGGTAAGGTGAAAACTCGAAATGCAGTCACATAAAATTCTTCTTCTCAATATAATCCTTCTAAAGTTCTCATCATGGGTGAAAATCTAAATTGAAATTGTTTCACACATTTAGGTACCATTAACAATGGGGACTTGAAGAAGATGTAATGCATAGAAGTAAAGCGAGTTGGGGAGAATTGCTACGAGGGTTCCATGTGAAAAGAAGAATCATATAAGATTAAAATTAGTTCTACATTGGGCTACTAAAGGACAAACATCTATAAAATGAACATAGTAGAAATATCCCCTTGAATGTATGATCATGCAAGAGGGAATAAGATAACAAATGAGAATACACACCAAAAGTAACCCTGCGACCGATTCACAATAAATTAAGTAAAGGACAAGATTGTGTGGTTTTCATGACTTATAAGCAGCACTGTTCAATTGTTGTTCAACTTCTAAACCAAAAGTAGCACTGTTTAATTGTTGTTCAGTTGTCTGGTATTCATGACTTATAAGTAGCTCATATTATAATCATGTTTGACAATTAACAATTGGGTTGTTCAATTGTTGACTAAATTTCAATTGTTAATTTTTAATTGATTTTCTTAATTCGATCGAATAATATGACCAAGGTAGTATAGGCCCTATTGCAATATAGCCACGCATATATTTATTAGTCAAACTTTCCATCTCATTATTATAGCCACACGGATTCGTCAATTGTTAGAATAAGTTTTTGTTATACTGTAAGGACAAATCCCTCCATTGAGCTAGTCTCACTAATTTAAGAGTATTAAGATGTTTTTCAAGATAAGATTCTTGATTTTCCACTTTATAGGGAAAAAAAAATTACAATCATATATGTCATATAATTTATATGATTTATAACTTAGTAAAAAATTTCGTATATTCATTTATATTCATAATTTGTCAACTATCAAGTTTGATATAAACTAATATTGATTGTAATAGGGGATGGTCCAAAGATGCTCCCCAACTATGTCAAGTGTTTAAGTGATAAATATTTATTTTATTGTGATGCGTGCATTGTTGGAATAATTCTAACATGGACTTCCCATTTGATTTTATATTTTACGAGTTAAATGTATGACTCGTAATAATACTTGTAATTGGGCCAAATTTATTAAGCAATCAATTGAGTCTGTTACACCTTATGGGTCATATTTAATATGATGTGGTAATTTTAAATATGTGGACAGAAAATATATGTCAATCACAATTAGAGTTTAAGTCATAATAGGACGGCTTAATAATTTCCTATATAAAAGCTAAGTCCCATTTTCTCACCATATGATTTTTATTAGCTTGCGCCATTAACAGCTAAGGTGGGGAAGATCTAGCTGATATCATTCATATCAGCAATGGCTTCCGTATGTATGAATTCGAACTATCAATTTATTATTTTGTAATTCTTGATTCTTAGCATGATTACAATTAAATTCAACAATTAATATTAGAGCCTTCATGCTGAAATCAGAATACCTCATAAAACAATATTTTTTTTCTCGTTTTTTGCGTGAATAATCAAAAGTTGGCTCTTCATATAGCAATTTGAGAAAGTTAGTTCTTATCTTCCCTAGAAACTCCTCGATTATATACACACACATACAGTTTATGCACATCAATTCCTTTTTGGGTTGAAATTGACACTGCAAAACCACATACGCTCGCCACCATATGACCCCTACTACCAGGCGTGAATCCAGCACCTGGCAAGCACCTGCGGCCGCACGTGCTGGATCCGTCAAGAATTTTTTTTTGTTGGGAACAGATTAAAGTTTTACCTTATATTACTGGTAAGTCATTTTGTTCTTAATGATCCTTGTAGCTCAGCTCGTTAGAGGTTGTATATTCATATCTGACGTTTAGTGTTCGAATCCCTTACTAACAAATTTTTGTGCCTATTCTTATTCTACAAGTTTTACCAAATTTTTTATAAAGATGGAGACAAAGGGATTCGAACTTGTAAACTCTTGAAAAGGTAGTTTCCAACTCAACCATTGTGGTATTTCTTGGTTTGTGACACTTAATTTACCAAACAATATTTATCAAGTTTTAACTGGTTTAAGCCAATTATGATTCTAAATATTAAAATCCGGGCTTTTTTATTTGAATTATACAAATATTGGCAACAATGTCATTTGATGAGTCTTGTTTATTCTTAGAACAAAATTATACATGTTCAATTTGAAAAAAATAATTTTTATATTTAAACTTTAGGCCTTATTTGATTCCCTTTTTTTCAAAATACATTTTTTCTCTCTTCTTTTCATTCACACATTCTTAAATAAAATAATATTAGACGCAAATTCGAATTTTTTTTTTTAGCCACATTTTCTCCTTTAAATCACTGTTCAAAAATGTAATTTTTACAAAAAAAAAAAAAAAA